>NW_026137966.1:600000-907248 GCF_019393585.1 Leptopilina boulardi
AAAGACAAGGAAACGATTTTTATGGACAAACTGGATAAGAATTATAATTGGGAAACCAAAGCAGCGATTAGAGTCAACAAAATAGGAAGAGCCAAAAGTGGTCAGTTAGTAGGGATTAAAATAACTAGTAACTTGAAAGTTACGGTGAAAGAGTGGGAATATGGTTTTATTTTATGCTCCGATGTGATAGGGGAAATGGGAAGAAGAACAAATATTATAATAATTTATAACAATGTAAGTGTAACTAAAACGTACAATGAACTCAGAGGAATAATTGAAAGTTTTCAGGCTAAGGAAGAGGGTGTAATAATGCTAGGGGACTGGAACGCAAGGATAGGAGAATTTCAGGGAGAACACGACTGTGATAAAGATGATCTAGCTAGGAATTATTGTAAAACAAGATCATCAGAGGATAAAAATCTTAACTCGGAAGGAATCAAACTAACAAAATTTTGTGACGAATTTGGACTGAACATATTGAACGGGAGAATGAAAGGAGACATGGAAGGTAAATGGGCACACGTCGGCGAAAACGGGGGCTCTGTTTTGGATTATTTAATCGAATTGCAAGAGGAAGGAGACAGCATCTTCAATAAAATGGAGATAATGACGAGATAAGAATCTGACCACTTCCCAGTGACATTCCAAATAAAAGCGAAGGGAAAAAAGGAAAAATTAATTATCCTCCAAATAAAATTCAATCAATTCTTTATGTTTGCTGTTATTGTAGATTATATATATGGTCATATCTCTAGAACTTTTAAACTTTATGTTATCGCTCATTATGATACCTTAAGAATTTTTTTAATAATTTTTCAATACCATAATTTGACCAATTATAGGACTTTTTAAATGTATCATGCGTTATATAATTTTTTTAATTCTGTAGGAAATGACGAACGTAAGTTAAAGTGGTGAAATCGACAGTTTCTAGTGTGTGATATTGACTGTTTTTTTTAGTTTATCGACTGTAACTTTTTTAACGAAACATTGTGTGTCTTGTGGCTTGCAATAGAAGTAGGTGGGAGTGTAAAGAACTAAAAAATCCATGAAACAATGATGTGCCTCAAATTGAATAAAAACTATGTAGCTTCAAACTTGCGAGACAACTTTTTCAAAATTTCTACATGTTAGCAGTTATACAGGAATGTGTGCCTCCTTTACACAAAGAATGCAATGACTTCAAACATTAAATTTTAAAACGTAACTCACATAAAAAAACCACATATGAGGGGCTGATAGTAAAAATGGTTTAAAATAACATTGGGAGCAAAAGTGGGATAAGTGACTTGGGAGCAAAAACGGGTTAAAATGATTCGTGTAATTTATTGATAAATTCATTATATTATCGATTAAAAAATATTAATTATAATAAAATATGCATTTTTTCCTATTGTTAATATTTTTTAATCGATAATATAATGAATTTATCAATAAATTAAACGAATCATTTTAACCCGTTTTTGCTCCCAAGTCACTTATCCCACTTTTGCTCCTAATGTTATTTTAAACCATTTTTACTATCAGCCCCTCATATTTGAAAAGCACATTTTGAATTTTGCTTCTAAATGCTCCCAACTCATTGTAATCTCTTCTCATGCATTATAAAAGTATACAGAAAAATCGTTAACCTTTGCACACTTCATTAAAACTGTATAATTAATAATTAATATAAACCTAAACTGTCCGACGCATAGTTTGTGAAGAAAAGTAAGTATTAACTAATGATAGATGTGATATAAATAGATGTGTTTAAATCTGACTGATATTTCTCACTCGAAGGTTTTTGGGGTCGCTGCGACTACTAATCTGAATTTTAAATTTTCCAAAATTCAAAATGGCGAATCCAATATGGCGGATGACTTTTAAAAAAATTGATCCAATTGGCCTGAAATTCGTTACTCGGGGGTTTTTTGCATCGCTGACTACGAATCTGAACTTAGTTTTACAAAATTCAAAATGGCGGATTCAATATGGCGGATGACTTTTTACAAAATTGATCCCATTGGCCTAAAATTTGTTACTCGGGGGTTTATGGGGTCGCTGATTACGAATCTGAATTTAATTTTTCAAAATTCAAAATGGTGAATCCAAAATTGCAAACAAAATTTTTTAAAAAATTTTTAAAAAATTAAATTTTAAAAAATTCAAAAATTGTTATAAACTACATTTACTTATGACTTAATAAGCCATAGGACATAAAATTTTCGAAACTGTAGCATTAAATCATTTTAAAGGTAACAAAAAGTAGTAGCGACCCAAAAAACCCCCATTGGCCTAAAATTTGTTACTCGGGGGTTTATGGGGTCGCTGATTACGAATCTGAACTTAATTTTTCAAAATTCAAAATGGTGAATCCAAAATTGCAAACAAAATTTTTTAAAAAGTTTTTAAAAAATTAAATTTTAAAAAATTCAAAAATTGTTATAAACTACATTTACTTATGACTTAATAAGCCATAGGACATAAAATTTTCGAAACTGTAGCATTAAATCATTTTAAAGGTAACAAAAAGTAGTAGCGACCCAAAAAACCCCAAAAATAACAAATTTCAGACAAATTTGATCAATTTTGCTTCCTCGTGGAGGAAGCTATGTAGTCCTTTCGTTTATAAACTTTTTAAAAATGGTGAAAACAAATTTTCCTCTATATAGAAACATGTTATATGAGATCCTGATCAATTGTCCGGATGTATGTATGTGTGTGTGTATGTGTGTGTGTGTGTATGTGTGTGTGTGGATCGTTTTTGTGAACACGATATCTTTAACAGGTTTTAATGGATTTGGATAAAATTTGGTAGGCTTATTTAACACATTAATCTCTCAAAAATGACGAGAGGATTTTTAAAAATACCCAAAAAAAAAATTTTATCGTCTTTTTTCCAAAAAATTTTTTTTAATTGAAAAAATTTTTAAATCGAACAATTTAAGGTAATATATAATATAATCGTCTTCTTTATGTCAAGATGAATCGATTGATATATATATAAAGTATAGATTTGATTGAAATTTAAAGAATTAAAGAAAGTTAAAAAATCAAAAATTCTCATTTTAGCTAAAAAATGATGTGTTTATTTAAATTCATGTTTATATATGAAATAATTTTATTCCCTGCATTGAAACGAATTGGTTGGTATATATAAAGTATAGATTTGATTTAAAATTTGAGAATTAATAAAAATTGAAAAATCGAAAATTCATATTTTAGCTAAAAAATTTTGTGCTTTTTTTAAATTCAAGTTGATGAATAAAATAATTGTATTCCTTGCATTAAAACGAATCGATTCGTATATATAAAGTTTATGTTACACTCAAAATTAATTAAAATTTTCTTTATTTTTCAAAAAATTTAATTAATTTAAAACATTTTTAATTCGAAAGTTTTTAAATCCATCAATTGAATTGGACAAATTCATTGCTTCCTTCACGAGGAAGCGAATTTTTTGCTTCACACAATGAGGAAGCATAATGTTTATGAAATAAACATAAAGGACCCCCTACTTGTTTTTAAAAGTCGACCGCCATATTGGATCCGCCATTTTGAATTTTGAAAAACTAACGTCGGATTTGTAATCAGCGACCAAAAAAATCCGCGAGTAACAAATTTCAGTCAGTTTTAAACACATCTAGAGATTTTGGGCAGGTTTTTTGCAATAAGGCCCACTGTGCTGCGTAACAATGTGTAAAAATGAGTTACGCAAATTTTTTTATAGTATTTGATCAATACTGAAGAAAATAAAATTTGTTTCACGAATGTGCCCTGAAAAAAAATTAATTTTTCTAAAATCTCAAAGTTTAAAAGTTCTAGAGATATGCCCATATAGGTTTTCTCTGCAATAGAAATTAATTTAAGTAGACATAGGTAGATTATATAAAGCGAAAAGGGTGAGCCCAAAAATAATTTAGTAGAGAAAACAAAAATAATTTCATTTAACACAATTTTTTGATTGATTAAAAACAATAATGTAGTTTTGCGAAACAAAAGATGTAGTAGACTGAACAAAACGATTCAAAGAAAATTTAGTTCCGCTAACCAAACGGTCTAGTCGCATCTATATCGAATGAAAAATTTGGTAGAGAGTTATTTAATGATAATAGGTTTGGTCTCATTGCCTACACCATCTCCACTTTTCCACTCTAAGCTACACTACGCCGTTTATTTAACGGATGTGACGTCACCGAATCAGTGTATTTTCATGACACAGGGTTGCTACGGTACTGGAAAACCTGGAATTGTCAGGGAATTTTTTCTCAGTCAGGGAAAACCTGGAAATGTCAGGGAATTTTATAAAATATTGTTTCGAAAATTAATTTTTCGAGTTTGAATCGCGAAAATTTTAAATAACCAAGTTCACAATACTACCATTCTTTTCTATTGATACTATTCGGTCTGAAAGATTCTTTATTTTTATAATAACTGAATAATTAATTTTATTTATTAATGTTTTTTAAAATATTTTATCAGATTATAAAGTGGTCATTACTTTATCTAGTTAAAGTAGAGTATATATTTTTGTTATAAAAGTTGAACTGTCTCACTGTGGACTCTAATTTTAACATACTAGAACTGATTAGGTATATGACAAAGTGATATTCAATTTTGTATTAATATTTTTAAGTTCAGACCTACTCTATGCTGTTTCCAAAGATTTTAAACAAAATATAACTATTGAATGTAATTCATTTGCCTCATCTCCAATTTAAAAAAACCTCCAATAACTAATTTTACAATTTAGGCACAGAACAAATTTGTTAATTAATAACCATTTAAATGTTTTATTGTCAATTTAATTTAATTTTTTTTGCATACATATAGTATACATATATTAATGTTAATTATTTAAGCCGACAAAATTTTGAAGGTTAGTGTTTCTCTACACATATTTGTTATTATTTTTTTCTCAATGAATATATTTATTTTATGATTAAATTATTTTTATGGTTTAATAGATACATTGTCTTTCCTATAAACTAATTAAATAAATATTTTTAAATTATTTATAGAATTTATTCACAAAAAAGCTTAAGTGTCCAAGGCTACCCGAATCTCCCCTAAGCTAAAACTTTAATATAAAAATTTTATATTTGGTCAGGGAATTTTAAGAAAAATGGGCTGGAAAACCTGGAAATGTCAGGGAATTTTGAAATTACGAAACCGTAGCAACCCTGTGACACTTTCTATACCTGCTCTTGAGGTGGTGTAGAAAGTGTACACTCTCGTGGCAACAAAAACAAACCTTATGTTGTATCTCTGTTTATCAATCTGAAAATTATTATAAATAATTATGTTGTAGGAGATACACTTCAAGAATAAAAATAATTATAAACTACTTTTAATTTTAAACCTTGATTGTTTGAAAATTTATTTAATTAGATATATTTTAATAAAATATATTTGTATAATAAAATAGAGGGAGATTATTGCTTTCACACTTTGCTTATGAATATCTCAAAAATAAAATTAGTTAAAAATTATAACACCACAATGCGAATCACAGTTCTTTAGATCCCTATTATATTTATTTATTATATTTATTTATTATATTATTATACGTATGTCTGTAATTGAAATAGATAAACAATCTAGGTAAAATTTAGTTACCACACTACCGGTAGAAATTGGTGATACGCTTGATGTGCGAGGAGTGGAAATTTGTTGCTGACTTTAAAGTAAGATATTTTAAGTTAGGTAAAAGTTAGAGATTTGAAGAAAGAATTATGCAATTTTCTTACTTTCGTACTAATGTTTTTGACTCTTAGCAAAATCTAGAATAATATATGCACGGAAAAAAAATGAATGGATATCATAACCATAAAAATATTGTTATTCATAATATTGTTGGGGTATCCATTCATATGGCTGGCGCAACTTCAAGTATGGAAGAATTTACAAAAAAAAATGGTTGTGGGAACCATATAATATTTGTAAATTTTATATGGATGTACCAACCATGTGTTTGGTTGTGTTTTCAATACCGCTATGGATTTTACTAGTTTGGATCTCCTATCCATTTTTAAATGGTTACGCTCGTTGATCTAAATAGATGTACGCGTTAGCGCGGTAATCAGACTCGGTCAGCTGGTCACATATTGCGTCATTCTATTTCCCGTCCTAAAAGCGTGTTTGAAAGAAAAAAAGCAATTTTGGCATAAATTAAATTATTTAAAATTGGCTCTAAGTGGTTCGGGTTGGATATAAACAACATGGAAGCTGAGTGCTTTCAATTTTTTAAAAAAGATGGATTCGAGGAATACATACCGCATTTTGAAGGTAAGCAATAATATCAGTAAATTATAGGTTATGTTTCCACGTGCTCAAATATTTGTTGGATTTTTAATTGCTTTTTAGGGTTTCGTGGCCCATGGCCGAAAGCCTTATAGTTTCACTTTGGCGTCCGTCTGTCCGTAGTATATTTTGGGGCACCACAGCTCCCAAAATCAAATTTTAGGGCACAGACCCCAAATTAAAATTTTAGGGCACAGACCCCAAATTAAAATTTTGGGGCACCACAGATCCCAAATTCAAATTTTGGGGCCCCACAGATCCCAAATTAAACTTTTGGGGCACCACAGATCCCAAATTCGAATTTTGGGCAAACATAGCTTCCAAATTCGAATTTTGGGGCACCACAGATCCCAAATTCGAATTTTGGGCATACATAGCTTCCAAATTCGAATTTTGGGGCACCACAGATCCCAAATTCAAATTTTGGGGCACCATAGCTCCCAAATTCAAATTTTGGGGCCCCACAGATCTAAAATCTCCATTTACTGAATGGACATTTTCCCGAATGGACATTACATGAATGGAGATTACATGTCCCATTAGTTAACATGCCCCTACAATTGACATGTCCCAGTAGTTGACCTGTCTCAGTAATTGACATGTCCCAATAGTTGACATGTCGCAATAGTTGACATGTCCAAGAGTTGACATGTCTTAATAGTGGACATTATCGAATGGACATTTTACCTAATGTTTTAGGTAAATTTATAAAATAAATTTTATTATTTATTTTTAAATTATTTATTTTTGATTTATTTTTTTTTAATTAAAATTTAAAGCGCCACGAAACCCTAGATGTAGGCGCAATTGCGCCTAGTTCTTTTCCTATTTTTTTAAGTTAAATATAATAATGTTTTCACATGATTTTTACATGATAATTTTACCTTTTTTTAATTTTCAAAAATAACGATTATTATGTATTAACCCTTTGAAGCACGAATTTTTGACATGGATGTATTTCAATTACTTAAACACATATAAAGGTTTTTGGGGTCGCTGATCACGAATCTGCTGTCAGTTTTTCAAAATTCAAAATGGCGAATCCAATATGGCGGACTTTTTTTAAAAAATCGTTCGTATTTGCTTGAAACTCTCTACTCGGGGGTTTTTGGGGTCACTGATTACGAATCCGAGGTCAGTTTTTTAAAATTCAAAATGGCGGATTCAATATGGTGGACTTTTTTTAAAAAATCGTTCGGAATTGCTTGAAATTCAATACTCGGGGGTTTTTGGGGTCACTGATTACGAATCTGATGTCAGTTTTTCAAAAATCAAAATGGCGGATCCAATATGGGAAACTTTTTTTTAAAAAATCGTTCGGAATTGCTTGAAATTCAATACTCGAGGGTTTTTAGGGTCGCTGATAACGAATCTGATGTCAGTTTTTCAAAAATCAAATTGGCGGATCCAATATGGCGGACTTGTTTAAAAAAATCGTTCGGATTTGCTCGAAATTCAATACTCGGGGGTTTTTAGGGTCGCTGATTACAAATCTGATGTCAGTTTTTCAAAAATCAAAATGGCGGATCCAATATGGCGGACCATTTTTTAAAACTTGCTTGAATTTGCTTGAAATCTGTTACTCGAGGGTTTTTAGGGTCGATGATTACGATTCAGATGTTAGTTTTTCAAAATTCATAATGGCGGATCCAATATGGCGGACCATTTTGCTAATTGAACAAGCAAAGATGTCAATGTAAAAATATTTTGATGAGATGAAGATCACAGTGAGCACATTTATGACGTAGATAAATCTGATATGCTAAAGTGGACTGAAAGTAAATAAATGGTAACACAGAATATTTTAGTGTATTTTAGACTACAATGTCACGCATGAATCTATCATCGATCAAAGCAGAAGTTTTTTTGAGATAAGTATGAAACAGTTTCGTTGCAAAATCACCGACTGGCTGATTATTAGGACATTACCTTTAGAGCTGGGTAACAATCTTTACAAGTAACTTTTATGAGAGAAGTTTCCTGCATTACAACAGTTTACTCACAATTTAAATAACACATATGCTAACCCGATAAATGCCGTCAAAAATACCAACATATTTTTGATAGCAAAACGTATCAAAATCAAATATCAGGGATTCGAATTATTTTCCTAGTTCATGTTTCTGGATATAACAATAAAGAATTTTTTCTTTTTCAGAAATATATAAATTTATTCATCTATTTACACACTCCTTTCTTTAGTGCTTAAAAAAGAGAAAAGTTCTTATTTAGCTGATGAAAAAATGATTTAAAATTTACAGAAATCAATGACGCGATTGTATTCAAAAACTTCTAGATATTTTAAAAACTAACATCAGATTCGTAATCAGCGCCCCTAAAAACCCCGAGTAACGGATTTCAAGCAAATTCAAGCAAGTTTTAAAAAATGGTCCACCATATTGAATCCGCCATTATGAATTTGCAGAAAATGACACCAGATTCGTAATCAGCGACCCTAAAAACCCCATAGTACTAAATTTCAAAAAAATTCAAGCAAGTTTTAAAAAATGGTCCGCCATATTGGATCCGCCATTATGAAATTTGAAAAACTAACATCAGATTCGTGATCAGCGATCCTAAAAACCTCCCGAGTACTGAATTTTAAGCAAATTCAAGCATGTTTTAAAAAATGTGTCCGCCATATTGGATCCGCCATATTGAATTTTAAAAAACTGACATCTGAATCGTAATCAGCGACCCTAAAAACCCTCGAGTAACGGATTTCAAGCAAATTCAAGCAAGTTTTAAAAATGGTCCGCCATATTGGATCCACCATTTTGATTTTTGAAAAACTGACATCAGATTCGTAATCAGTGACCCTAAAAACCCCCGAGTATTGAATTTCGAGCAAATCCGAACGATTTTTTAAAAAAAAGTCTGCCATATTGGATCCGCCATTTTGATTTTTGAAAAACTGACATCAGATTCGTAATCAGTGACCCTAAAAACCCCCGAGTAATGAATTTCAAGCAAATTCAAGCAACTTTAAAAAAATGGTCCGCCATATTAGATCCGCCATTTTTAATTTTGAAAAACTGACAGCAGATTCGTAATCAGCGACCCCTAAAACCCCCGAGTACTGAATTTTAAGCGAATCCAAGCAGGTTTTAACAAATTTTTTCGCCATATATCATATAATCTAAGTATGTGGTACACTGGTGTACCGCTGTGCTTCAAAGGGTTAATTCCAATTTTTTTTTCTACTTCTCTAGAAGAGCTTTTTTATGATGTGTGGCGAGTGTTCTAGAATTATGTCTACGATGTCTACGAAACTGCCGAATTTGATTGTGTTCTTGTAAATGATTTGCATTCTCCTTTCCCAGTCACAATTTGCAAATGGGGAAATGGTTCCATGTTTGCAACTTTACGCCATAAATTATAATTATAATATTATTAAAAGTATATCGCGATATTATTTTAAGTTGTTCGCGCGAATTATTATATATAATATTATATTTTATTGTAATAAACATTTACATTTACGTTTTATTGGAAAAAATAAATATGTTAATATGATACGCAATGTTTTAAATTAATTAAAAATAACCTTATTAATAATATAATTAACAAAATAAAATAAATATTAAGTATAACCATATAAAATAGATACGTTAACTATATTAATATAGTACACACAGGTCAATGGTTGCAGCAACAATTAAAAACGGTTGTGACATCCATAGTGAGATTTGTGCTACTTCCATATTATATGGTTCACACAGCTATATACCTTCGTTATTGCATCAATTTACAGCTAACTATTTTATATGGATATAGCATCCATAGATATGGATGGGACGTATTTTTCAATATAATATGGTTGGGGCAAACAGACGTATGGATGTGACATCCATTGCTTTTTTTCAGTGTGGAAAAGTTTGCCAATTTTAGAACATAATCTTTAAGGTCTTAGTTTTAATTTGCATTTTTGAAACTTACAAAATGTTTTGTAGTTCCTGAAATATGTTAAAAAATGTTGGAACATGGTTTTTTACAACCCAGCAGCAAAGAGGCAAAAAGTGATGACCGACGGTTGTAGGAAAACATCCTCGGAGCTTTTTAGACATATTTCAGGAACTACAAAACATTTTTTAAGTTTCAAAAATGCAAATTGAAGCTAAGACCTTAAAGATTATGTTCTAAAGTTGGCAAACTTTTCCATACATTATTTTAGATTTTGCTAAGAGTCAAAAAACATTAATACGTGAAGCGTACCGACAATTTCTTCCGGTAGTGTATGTTGGTGGTAGAAGCACGGAATGTTGCTATTTCCATGTCAAAAAGTTGACATTACCTGACTATATCCTGATTGTCGACCATTGTAAACATTTTGACAAATGAATGAACAAATGAAACGGATCAATTTCATCACAGTTTTTTTGACACTTGCTCTTCAGAAAGTGAACACCGAGAATCCATTTTTTTTAAATTACATTTATTTTTAGAAAATCCGGATTCGAATGAAACTGTGAGAGAACCAATAAATAAAAGTGTAGGAGAAATTGTTCTGATGGTTTTGCAATTTGACATAACTTATGCACTTTCTCAAACTGCAGTGACACATCTTTTCCAACTTGTCAACTGCATGTTTGTATCGCCCATCTTACCAGATACATGTTATCTAATAGATAAACTTTTCAACCCATCGAAAAATGCAACTTTTCATGGGATATGTCCAGATTGTGTTGCATACATTGGCATTTTCAAACGTTCAACTGCAATTTTGAAATATCATATCTGTAACATTGCCATTAAAACAAATAATTTAACCTACAATGACTTTTTTGTAAATTTTGACGTATCATCGCAAATTTCACAGTTAATTACATCAAATAGTGATAAGTACAACCATATTTTGCCAGAAAGATCTTCACAAAAACATATCTTTACAGTCATTTATAGAGAGTTTCTTGCATATTTAAAACCATCGGAAAGAAAACAATAGATGACCGTAAATTTCAATAGTGATGGTGCGCCGTTATTTCAAAGCTCATCATATTTAATTTGTCCAATCTACTTGCAGATCAATGAACTACCTTTCCATGTTCGAAGTAATGATTTAATTCTTGCCGGCATATGGTTTGGAAAGACCAATCCTAATATAGACATTTTTTCAAACTCCTTTGTTGAAAATTTGAACAAATTCAATTCAGATGGAATTATATGTAAAATAAATGATCAAGAAATTCCGATTATAGTTTACCCTTTAGTTTGCTGCGTTGACTCAGTCGCACGCGCACCGTTGCAGGGTTTGACACAGTTCAATGGAAAATACGGATGCCCCTTGTGTCTTCATACGGGTGAATGGGTTCATAATCCAGATAAACCAAATTCAGGGAGTCATAAATACCCATTACAAGATGAAATTATCAATCCTCGAGGTGTTAATGATACAATTAAAATTAAACACATGGAAAAAGCAACCCCATTAAATCCCTGCTTCGGTTTAAAAGGTCCGTCACCGTTGATAAATCTTAAACATTTTAATATTATTGAAGGATTTGCGCCAAACCCTTTACATATGTTTGCGGGAATTGGTAAACAATTTGCCAATATATGGTTTGGTATAAAAAAGAAATATGCGGTCTGCTTTCAAAAGAAGATGTTAACAAAATCAATAGTCTCATGAAAGATCTAAAAGTTCTCTGAAAAATTGGTCGTTTATGTCATACAATTGATGAAAGGGCATTCTGGAAGGCTAGAGAATGGAAAATCTGTATCTTGTACTACAGTATTCCCATTCTCCAATTACACAGCCCCACAAAAAAAAGTGTCGTGCGCGGCAGACCAGACTAGTCATTTCCTATGTATTTTGACGCGCTGAACACGAATCCGAAGTCCGTTTTGCTCCATCACGTCAGGATTTTTTTCTAACCTCCAAAAACCTGTCGGATTTTGAGAGGTAGACTATATTTTTAAATTGATGGATTTACTTCAAACTTGGTATCTAGGGGTTTTTTGGGTCGCTGATGACGAATTTGAAGTTAGATTTTCAAAATTCAAAATGGCGGCTCCTATATGGCGGACGAATTTTGTAAAAATTGATGGATTTACTTCAAACTTGGTATCTAGGGGTTTTTTGGGTCGCTGATTACGAATCTGAAGTTAGATTTTCAAAACTAGAAATGGAAATTCTTATATACATAAGTAAGGTATTCACGTCTTTTTATGGTAGCGCACTCTTTTGTCCTCAAAGGATCTGTGTAAAGGTTTTCTTTTCAAATTGGTGCCTCCAGGTACAATATCCCTTTTCAGCATCCAACAGTAGTCGGCCATCATATTTACATCCCATCTTCCTTAATAACGACGCTCAAATTCTTTAAGATCTTGATGGAATCGTTCTCCTTGTTCTTCACTGTAATCTCCCAAATTTTCAGGGTATTGATCCCGATGCGAGTCTAAGTAATGCAACTTTATGCTCATTAAGCATCCTAACTTACCAAAGTTTTTAATCATATCACTAACTATTTCTGGAATCACGGTTGGCCTGAACTAAATTTTATTCAAACTTTCAGTAACTCTAAATTTTTTTGTTGATTCTGAATTTATATTTTTTTAGCATTATTTTAAGACAAAAAAGAAAAAATTCGGCGGAGGGCTTTTTGAAATATACCATTTAAAAAAAAAAAAATTTTTTACTAAAAACTAAGTTACAGATTTATTTGAGTTGACTCGTTTTGTTTGTATTTTTTTTAAGCAGTCTAATAAATGTTAAGGTATTTAAAGGATAAGTAGGATTTCATACCTGCAAAAGGTTTTTAATTTGACAAACAATGTACCGTTGACAAAAAAATATTTTATCGAACTAAATATTTGAAATATAATTTGTAATAAATCTGTAATAAAAATTACAATATTTTTTATACACATTTTAACGATTTATAAATGAAGTTAAATTTTAAAAATGTTTATGCAAAATATATAAACATGTAGCTTCAGATGTGCGAACTATTATACTGACACACTGCACATCTGAAGCTACATGTTTATATATTTTGCATAAACATTTTTAAAATTTAACTTCATTTATAAATCGTTAAAATGTGTATAAAAAATATTGTAATTTTTATTACAGATTTATTACAAATTATATTTCAAATATTTAGTTCGATAAAATATTTTTTTGTCAACGGTACATTGTTTGTCAAATTAAAAACCTTTTGCAGCTATGAAATCCTACTTATCCTTTAAATACCTTAACATTTATTAGACTGCTTAAAAAAAATACAAACAAAACGAGTCAACTCAAATAAATCTGTAACTTAGTTTTTAGTAAAAAAATTTTTTTTTTTAAAATGGTATATTTCAAAAAGCCCTCCGCCGATTTTTTTCTTTTTTGTCTTAAAATAATGAAATCCCCACAAATTTGCCAGTTGCTTTCTCGGTATCTAATTTTATCCAAAACTAGTTTCATATATTCATAGTTTTCTTTCATTTCCGATGAATGCTCTATTGGAATTGGGGCATAAATATTAGTATTATGTAGTAGTACTACTTTTAAACTTCTTTTCGAAGAGTCAATAAATAGTCTCCAATTTTCATCTTTGTATATATTTGGTTTTAATTTATTCATGAGTCCGACAACATCTGAACAATATACCAACGACGGATTTTCATCTTTTGTAAAATTTTGTCGGAATTCTTTTTCTCTGTCTTGATAAAAGCTAGCTGTTGTGCCTTTTGATAACTAGTTTTTCTGCTTTCACACTGATGCTAGGTGTTCTGCACAATCCTTCGGTAATTTTAATTCTCTAATGAGATTGCTAAGTTCTTCTTGATTAAATGTTTGTGGAATCTTTATCTCCTGTTCATCATACGGAACGTAATAGTCGTCCTCATCATCGGTTCTCATGTCGTTATTTTCAAAATCTAGAACATCTTCAGTTGAACTGTCTATTTGCAAGATTTTGGGAGAGGAAGGTGGATTGCATGAAATTTCTGGTTTTTTTACAGTTGAGACGTTGGCATACAATATGTTTTTTTATTTTTGTTATTATATTCTTGCACATTGGTGTTGCAAAAATAACAATCTTTTTGATTTAATGGTTTTTCCCACAAAGTTGGCTTTATAAACTTTAGTTCATCCTCTTTTGTGTGATTCCAACGAGTTAGCATTGTGTAACAGGAACTGCAAATTTTGTGTTTAACCCAATTTTTATCCTGATTGGCTATCTCAAGATCAAAACAATCATTGTAGATCTTTTTGATATTTTCATTTATTGATTTACGATTTTTGGGGACATCGAATTGTCCACATATGTAACAAAATGCATCTGCATTGCTGTCGCATAAGTGTTCCGACGTTGTTACTGCAAAATTAAGTTTTAAAGCCTTTGGAGTTTTATTATTGTTTTGATTTTGAGAAACCATGATTTATGTGAAAACCCGCACGTTAGGGATCCTGGCCCGATCGCAGGTGAGTCCGCCGTCCTAGGGGTGATAACCCTCATACCTCCCCAGGCCTAAGTATGAGAGCTTTCCGACTTTGACGAGGACAAATTCAACTCGTCGTCACATTTTGAATCCCCTGCAGGGGATTCAAAACGTGAAGGATTCGTATAGATTCTTAATCAGTGACCCAAAAAAACTCTAGATACCAAGTTTGAAGTAAATCCATCAATTTTTACAAAATTCGTCCGCCATATTGGAGCCGACATTTTAAATTTTGAAAATCTAACTTTAGATTCGTAATCGGCGAACCAAAAAACCCCTAGATACCAAGTTTGAAGTAAATTCATCAATTTTTACAAAATTCGTCCGCCATATTGGAGCCGACATTTGGAATTTTGAAAATCTAACTTCAAATTCGTCATCAGCGACCCAAAAAACCCCTAGATACCAAGTTTGAAGTAAATCCATCAATTTAAAAAAAAATAGTCTACCTCTCAAAATCCGACAGGTTTTTGGAGGTTAGAAAAAAATCCTGACGTGATGGAGCAAAACGGACTTCGGATTCGTGTTCAGCGCGTCAAAGACATAGGAAATGACTAGTCTGGTTTGCCGCGCACGACACTTTTTTTTGTGGGGCTGTGTTAGTTATGAAAGATAAACGTTTCATTAATCATTGGCTTCTCTTGGTTGAAGCAATTTACATTCTTCTCCAAGAAAAAATTACCCTTTCTGATACTGATCATGTGGATATTTTATTGCACAAATTTTGTGTGACACAGAACATTTGTATTCAACAGTGCAAATGATATTCAATGTCCATCAACTTTTACACTTGGTGAAAAATGTACTAAACTGAGGTTCATTGTGGGCTCACACTACTTATGGCTTTGAAAGTGGAAATGGTGATTTATTAGACGTCATACACTCTGCGAAAGGGGTACATCATCAAGTGTGCAGACATATCGGCTTCAAGTTTAGCTTGTTAACAATGAAACAGAAAATTTACAAACATTGTTCTGCAAGCACAAGAAATTATATTGACCAGGTATGTGATAGAAATGTGCAAAAAACTTTAAAAGTTTCCGAAACTCGATATTTTGGAAAAATGTATAGTGTTAGTGAGGAGTGGATGACAAAATTAAATAATTCAAAAACAGCTGTGTCAATCAACAAAATGGTTCGTAATGGTTGCCTTCATTTGTTAAAAAAAATTGTTAATAAAAGGTCAGACAATTCTTTTATTAAGCTTATAGATGGCTCTTATGCAAACATTGTTGAATTCATTGTAGACAGAGAAAACAAAAAAAATGTGTACTTTTACAATGTTTAAAAACACAGCCTGCGTTTGAAAAAAATCATTTAGCATATCAAAGAGTTCTAACTATAAAAAGAGAAGTTACTGTAAAAAATGTTGCGGAAAGTCAGACAGTTTGTGTTTATATAAATTTTGGTGAGCAAAGATTCATTTGTACCGTACCTAGTATTCTTTCTTATTAATATTGAAAACCAACAAGAGTAACCAAACCGAGTAATCGGTTATTGGAATCAAATAATTTTTTTTCAGTGCAATTAATATAATTTGCAAATGCGTTAATTATTTATGTAAAATGAAAAATTTATAATTTCATTATGAAAATCATATTACATAATAATCAATATTATATAATGTACAAGAAAAATAATAACTTTTAAAAATGAATCTTTACGATTTTAAGAAAATGCAATACTTGTTGAAAATTTTTTTTTATTTCACTTATAACATATGTTTCATGCAGAGAATGTACAGAAAACTGTCACTTTTCTTAAGAATTCGAAAAAATATATAAAACCATATTACAATTGTAAAAAGTATAAATAGAATTGTTAATTTGTGTTTATAATTAATTAATCTATTTTTTGGTGACGAAAGAATTTGAAAAATCTGTATAATGAATAAAATGTATTTTTAAAGATGGCTCGTCAAATAATATTTTATGATTTCGGGTGGATTTTCTGATTATATTAATACTTCTTATCTTTTTAGTTTGTAAATATTAAAAATCTTACATTAAAAATGTGTTCAAAAACAATAACATTTTTTTCTTGGATTATTTTCATTTTAATAAAAAATAATTTTAACTTTTTTTCTTACACGTAACATGAATTATTTTTTGTTATGTACAATCATATCATATCGAATATAATCAAGTTAAGGGTAAAAATCAAAAAATCGTTGAAATCTTGTCCTGAATAAATAATACTTTGATTGTTAAAAATTAATGATTTTAAATACAGAGTATGCTTTTTTCTACATTACCCCATAATTTAATTTAAATTTTTCTTACTACAACAGGTATAAATTAGTAAAAATGCTCAAAAATGTCATAGTGTCCCTTGTCCCTATTTACATTTTACGATTTAAAAAAATTCTAATTCAATTTTTTATTATCTAAATTAAAATTTCTCTTCGTGTACGTGTTCTCCAATGTATAAAATGTAATGTAAAAAAGTGGTAAGTATTTTTATAACACTAAATGCAAAATATAAAGAATTTTCCACGTGTCCCCAGATTTGAATTTTTTCATGTCATCGTGTCCCCGCATATATATTTAGCAGTTTTTCAATTGCAATCGCAATTAAAATGTTTTTAAACTATAAAATAAATGAAGTATAATGTGAATTTGATAATATGTGAGCATAGAGAAGTGTCAAAATCAGTTAAAAAATCAATAAAATAATATTTTAATAAATAAAAAAAACGTACATCTTCTTTTTCTCATCGTGTCCTCAAGTTTATTTTAAAGGAGAACATTTTTAAAAGGTAAGTAACGAATAAAAATATTTTCTAGTATATGTATATTGTTTGTGTAAATGTACAATAGAAACTAAATTGAAGTTTTCGACTAATATAAAAATTAAAAATTCATGTTCATTATTTTTGTCATCGTGTCCTGTCAGACATTTTTTTTAAAAGCGTAAAGTCAGCCGTTATTAAAAAAAGAATTAACCTTTTTGAAATTCTATTTCTTTAGATATCAACAAATCTTCTCAGATATTTATATTAATACGTTTAACACTCTACATAATGTTATTATTTAATTATAAAAATTCATTAAATAACGAAATTAACTACAATTTATGATATTTCTGAAAAATAGTTAAAAATTGTTTTAAAATAAAAGAAAATATTTACTAATTGATACAGAAGTTTATAAAAATCTATTTTTATTAAAGAAATGTTTTTCTGCATTAAAAATTAATTTTGTACATATTATTCTAATTGCTTAATGAAATATATATTTTTATAAATTATTTTGACTGATTGCGTTACAGGTGTGTTTTTGAGAATCAACTTAAAATGGCAAATAAAAAGAATATTGTAGAAAATAAAAATAATCCGAAAACATTTTTGAAACCTAAAAAAGAAAGAAAAGCAGTGTTTGTTCCAATGTTGAGAAACGAAAGAAGGAAGCAGAAAAAACGGAAACAACGAGCAAGGATAACCGAAGAAAATTTAATAATTCGAAGAGAAAAAGCGAGAAAACTATGCAAAAATGAAAAATAATTTAACTAATACCGAAAAAGACGAACAGCGTGAAAAGTGGAGAATAAATCAGCGAAATTGTAGAAAAGGAAAGAAAAAAGAGACAGAGCAGTTGCTTAAAAGTCAAGTCGATTCTTTAGAAAATTCTTGTCATAGTGTGCCTAATATAATTGAAAAAACTGGATCATCGCGGAAAGTTATGGGTCGAAAAATTGTAAGGAAAGAGCGTGCAAAAGCATACAGGAGAATTAAAAAACTTGAATCAGAGCTTAGTGATGCCTTAAAAAATGTGGAGAAGCACAAAAAAAGACTACAAAGATATAAAACTAAAACATAAAGATCAAATTCTCCATCTTCAAAGGTAAAAAAATTGACAGTTGAATCAAAAGGTAAAATTAATAATTAAATAAAGAAAAAATTGTTGAAATTGAAGTCGTGAAGAATCAATTAAGGAAAAGAAGATAAAATAGAAAACACAATATTAAAATGATGGTTGCAATGACAATTTGTAATAAATATTTTAAAAAGTATCGTATAATGAGCGAATGTAAAGGGATTATATCATCAAAGGATATTAAAAAGTCAACAAGCAAAAAAAATTATGCACGTTTCCACCGAAAAAAAAGTTTTAGTTTGAAAAAAAGAGAAGAATCACGAGTTGTACAATTTTTGCAAGAAGATGCTAACAATCGTCTGTGTCCTGGAAAGAAAGATCATAAAAATAATTAACAAAAAAGGGTTCTTCTCTCATCCATAAAAGAATTCCCAGTCAAAAATCCTACGCTATGTTAAGCTGAACAAAAAGTTGTTTTGAAGTATTGAGATAACCATTAGAGAATTGTGAGACAGTAGATAACTAGCTATAGAAAACTTTCAGGAAGCCTGTTATGGCCGATTTTTCGCTTCCACGGAAAGCTTGAAAATAACAAATTTTGTACGTTTTAAACAAAGCATTCAAGTAGCTTTGAGAGAGTTATCAAAGAGTTGCAGGATTTTGCATATATAAAAAGAAAGCGTCCAGGTGGCGAAAATTAAATGAAGCGTCATGGATGTTTCAGGAAACAGCGGAAAAATGACAATGATCAAAAATTAAATTTAACCTTTCTTTCCATCTTTATTTATCTCGTAAAAATATTATGTATTAGATTATTATATTTAAATATTGAAAAATATTAAAGAAAAATTATTTACGTCAGACTCGGTATTTTAACTTTTAGTACATTGTTGTCAACCAAAATTTGTAAATAAAAATACGCTGTTAAATTCATTTTCATAAATTATGAAATTCTAAAAGAATAAAGAATATATTATTTATAAAAAATATTCATAAATATCAAGTATAAAAATAATAATCTTTTTTTTTTAAATATTAAATATTTTGTCTTTTTTTTAAGAAATTGTATTCATTATTCAATATAAAAGGTTTTCACCGTATTCGTATTCCTAACCCCAAATTTTGCTCAAGTTATATATAATTTTTTTCGTATATAATTTAAGTGTTTAAAAATAAACGTTTTCTTTGAAAAATAATTTTTATATAATATATAAAGAATAATTATTAATTGTATAAAACGGATTTACAAATTACTATAGAATTTTTATGATTTTTCGATTTAGTTTAATTTAATGAAATTATTCTAGTTTTCAGGAAGTGTAAAAAAGGTAATTAAATTACATATTAATTTGCAACTTGTGAAAAGCGAATAGAATTGCTTTCTTACACATTAAACTAGGCATTAGGAAAGCATTCACCAAGCAAACTGGTAGACCTTTTGCTAGAAGCTGTCCACAGATATTCAACAAGCTGTAGAAAAAGCTTCCCGTTAAGAAGTCAGAAAGCAAATATCACAGAATTTTAGGTCTATAATGTATAAATAGTTTAGTTGCCATGAAGCTTTTGAAACCTTCATAACAGTTACCTGAAGGCTATGTGAACCCTTCAGGGAAACTTACGATTTTCGACTGGGTTGCACAAAAAATATAAGAATAAATATTCTTCAAAAATATCACTTGCTACTTTTCTCCGACTTCGGCCTTCTTGGATTACATTCCCCAAACCATCAGACAGAGAAACTTGCCTATGCATT
This sequence comes from Leptopilina boulardi, assembly GCF_019393585.1. Lineage (NCBI taxonomy): Eukaryota > Metazoa > Arthropoda > Insecta > Hymenoptera > Figitidae > Leptopilina > Leptopilina boulardi. The sequence continues at coordinate 620,287 of NW_026137966.1, forward strand.
AAACATTCAAACATGCAATTTCTCGTTAACGCTTTGCATTCATAATCATAAATTAAATTTAAAAATTCAGAAGAAGTATGTTCTCTAGCATGCTGTGATACAAAAAATAAATCACGCATGTTTAGAGAATGTGAAAAGTCTTGAGCGAAGACCGGAGTTCGACAATAGAACAGCGGAATAGAATTGAACCAGCGCGCGAAAATTTAAATTTGGAATTTTCAAATTTTTGACATCAAAAAAAAGAAAACATTGTAGTAATAAAATAATGCAACAATAATAACAATAATAATAATTAAACTATAAAACTATAAAAATTTCAAGAATTTTTTCTGCCAAAATAAATAATTGTATCAAAATTATCATTTTTTTTGTCAAAATCAAAAATTTCCGATATTTCGTTGAATTTGCGATTGAAACAAATAGGAAAAAGAATTTCTTGATTACTCAATAATATCGACGCCTCCCATCCATATAATTGTAACTCAAATGTCAGAACTATATAATCGTAACTCGGAGCTCAGTTCAATATGAACGTAGTTAATTTTCAGAAGAATAAAATCGTATCTCAACGATCAATTCTATATAATCGTATCTCAAAATTTCATTCTATATATTTTACGAAAGCTTAAATAATAATTGTAACAATTATGTTGAGTTTTGCGACACGATTATATAGAATTGATCGTTGAGATACGATTTTATTCTTCTGAAAATTAACTACGTTCATATTTAACTGAGCTCCGAGTTACGATTATATAGTTCTGACATTTGAGTTACGATTATATGGATGGGAGGCGTCGATATGGTTTGGCGTGATTTTTCCGGACGAATCCTGTTTGTATAAAAATTCACAAAATTTTTCCTTACAAAAATAAATTTAGAAACAAAATTATTATTTTTTGTCAAAATCAAAATTTTTTGTTTTTATCGTTTTTTTCGCGAATGAAAAAAAATGTAAAAGAAATTCTTGCATTCTCAAAACTTATTTAGCGTGATTTTTGTCCTCCAATTACACCTGCCTTCAAACTTTCAGAATTTTTCCCTGCAAAAATAATTTACGGAACAGAATAATCGTTATTTGTCAAAATCGACATTTTTCGCGTTTTTCATTTATCTGGCCATATATTAAAATTAGAAAAAAATTTAAATTCAACAAAACATCAGAAAATTTCGATTTTGGCCAAAAAAATGATAATTTTAATACACTTATTTATTTTTGCCAGGGAAAATTCTTGAAATTTTTATAAAAAACAGGATACGATGTTTGGAATCACACTAAACAATTGTTGTGTTATTAATAATAATAATAATAATTGCGTGACAAAAATAATGCCCAAATAAATATTTAGGTTTCTTGAATTTTTTTTCTTTTTTTTTCATACTGACATGAATAAAAAAATGAGAATTGAACAAGTTTGACAAACTAATTTTAAATTTATGTTCTAAATATTTCTTTTCTGATAAAAATAATAGAAAGTAATAATAATAACAGTTATTAATAATAACAGTTATTAATAATAACAGTTATTAATAATAATAGTTATTATTAATATTATTCTAGCATTATTTTGTTACTACAAAGTTTTTTTTTATGTCAAAAATTTGAAAATTCCAAATTCAAATTTTCGCGCGCTGATTCAATTCCATTCCGCTGTTCTATTGGCGAACTCCGGTCTTCGCTCAAGACTACTGAAGTCAGTAATGCGCTTGCGCTGTATTTACATTTTGTGAATTTGACAAATTGTTTTTTTAATTACTTTTAATATTTTTAGTAATTATCAGTGTTTTATATGGACTTTCCGCGTGAGATTTGTTATATGTGTGTAAAATGCAAAAGGATTCATCTTTCTAGCTGTTTGGAATTTTCCAGGAAAAGGAAGGAAAAATTAAATACGTATTTTTAAGGTTAGGGCGCCTAACGGATCTTCAATTTTTTCTTTTAAAAATACAATTTTTTATTTTTAAATAAATGTTTCTGCGAATTTATTTATATCTTCTTGTCTAAAAACCAGACTATTAAGTTACTACGTTAAATGAAAAATCATTGTTTCAATATTCAGTTCTAAAAATCATGAAATTTATGCATGAATTAAAAAAAAATTTTATGTTGCTTGAAAGCGACAATTATCCTGAAAAGGTTAAAGTAAGTTATAATTTATTAAATCCATGTATATTTTAAGTAAAGTTTAATCACCTTTAAATAATTTCGAAAGAATTGAGTAATCACAAAAGTTATTCAGTTATTTTATTATAAGGTGATATACTAGTTAAAATTGACACCTGATATTAATACAGACTGAATGAATTATTCTTCCACTAAATGATTATATATTATCTTAATCAACAGATGCAATACAATTATGATAATAAAGGTCTTTGTTTAATTTCATTTTGCAATCAACAGGATATTCTTATCAATATCTGATAAGCTGAAACACTTACCTATAAAAAATTGATAAGGTTTTAAAAATATAACACAATAAGGAAAAATATCGAAATTAAAAAAATTCAAAGTAATTTTTTTTTACTGGATTAAGTTATAATTTTCTTATAATCCAACGAGTCCTATATAAAGTATTTTGGATAAGTAGATTGTTAATAAACAATAAGTTATCATTGCACTTGTTTATTAACAATCTACTGATACAAAGTACTTCATATAGGGCTCGTTAGATGCGGAATTACCTTAACTTTTAATTGATAAGTTCAGAATTACCATAACTTGTTTTGTTTGTAAAATATTTCATTTTTTCCTACAAACAACAACTTTCATTTAGTAACTTCAGAATTACGATAACTTTATTTGTTTATAAAATATATCATTTTTTATTAACCTTCATAATGAATTAACTAACTAAAAATTGTAATTATTATATAAGTGGATGAAAAAAATATTTTCATACATGTTTTAATTAATATCTCAAAAATAACAAAAAAAGACATCTCAAAATTTTTTGTGGTGAAAATACTGTGTCGATTAGTGAATCATAATTCAATGACCAATATTAAAGTATTTAACAATATTTTTTTCAAAAAAACAGCGATTTTTTTAATTTAACCGCCACATTGGATTTCCTTTTGGACCAATTTTTATTATGACCTTAAAATCTGAATGAACAATCCCAATACCCTCTAGAACCCATTGACATTAAAATGTCAGATCTTTAACCCATTAACGCCTGAATGCACTAAATTTTTGGTCTGATTTCAAACTCTGATATTTCTTTAAAAACTAGACTAGTTTTTTTTAAACGACTTTTTTATGTATGAAAGTGTCCTCTATCCAAATATGTTGTCAAAAATTGAATAAAAAATTGTTTAACAATATTTTTTGGCCACTGCAATATATGTATCTCGAACAGTCTAACCTGAGTTGTTAGTTTAAGTGAAAGTTTAGTATTTTTTTCGCAGCTTTTTAATTTGTTTAATAAAAAATATATTTTTTTAAATTTTAAACTGTGTTTTTTTAAAATGACTTTATTAAATTATTATATAACAAATGTTGCATATTATATAAACACTAAAGGGAAAGTAACATATAAAATACAATCTGATGGATTACTACCCGGTCAGAAGCGAGGAATAGAGAAAAATTGAAAGTTTGCAGACATAGAGCAGAAGTTGAGAATTTTTAATTTTTCTGAATAGGCGATTTTACGTTTTAACCCAATTCCTCACTGAACATCAAAATATCAGAAAAATGAATTCTTCTCTATTCCCAGTAGAGGTAAGTCAATAGAAAAGAATTCAAACTTCTTATTCTTCTTAATGCGCAAAGTTTCATATTTTCAAATTTTTCGTAGCGAATAGAGAAAAATTAAATGTTTGGAGAGTAAATTTTAAATATCTATTCCTTTCAATCGACAGTATCAAAATTTCTGAAGCGCATTGAAAGGAATAAGAAATTTGGAGAGTGAAGTGGATATGTCTATTCCTTTTAATTGACTGTGTCATGACATCAGGACCGCATTTAGAAGAATAGAAAATGTATAGAATAAATGAGGCATTTCTATGTTTTACAATTGACAGCGTCAGGTTGTTAAGAATAATATGTATAATTTAGAGTATAAATTTTGGCCAAGTCAATTAAGAAGAATTGATTTTTCTACTTTTTTTTGCTTCATCGAGGAATTGAATAAAAACGTGAATGCTCACATTCAAAAGAATTGGAACTCTGAGTTCTTTTCAATTATTCGCCTCTTACCGGGAAATTATTTTTGTACTTGAATATTCTGTAAAATAGAATTTTAATAATACTAGTCAATATATGAGACCTGAACTATTTATTTATATTATATGGAAATATTTCCATATGCTTAAGAAAATTCTGGTAAAAAATTGAGTGCTGATTAAGTATTAGCATTGTATAAATTACATTAGTTTGTTAAAAAAATTTGCTATATCAACATTGTTACTTAATTTATTTTCGAAAAAATTGGAATGTATGCAGAATTCACTTGATTGAAATTTAAGTTCATGTCCATGTCATTCTAAATTAAAATGTCGAAGTTAATAAATTTCACATTAAAACTAGGTATTAAAATTCATATACCATTTTTGTGTTGTAAAGATGAAAAAATTTTGTAATTTTTATTTATTAACACAATTAATCATTTAAAACTATTTAAATTGACAAAATTATTAATTGATATCATTAATGTTCATAAAAATATATATATACGATAATATACTCTTTGTAATAATGAACATCTGAAAAGCTGTTTGATGACTTAACAAAATAATATAAGTATCTGTTTAATGTGTTCGTTATAAGAGACATTTTCTCAAAAATTTTTATAACCTCCCCTGGTCGAGTGCGTTAAGGCGCTCCCAGTGCGGTTGAGAGTTATGATGGTCGAGGGTTCGAGTCTCCGAGTCAACTCATCGGAAAATCCTAGTTTGAGAGATGAATAATCATTTTTTCTATTTTTTTCTATTCCCAGAACATATAAGTCAATAGAAAAGAATTCAAACTTCTCATTCTTCTTAATGCACAAAGTTTCATATTTTCAAATTTTTGGTAGCGAATAGAGAAAAATTAAATGTTTGGAGAGTAAATTTTAAATATCTATTCCTTTCAATCGACAGTATCAAAATTTCTGAAGCGCATTGAAAGGAATAAGAAATTTGGAGAGTGAAGTGGATATGTCTATTCCTTTTAATTGACTGTGTCATTTTGGCCAAGTCAATTAAGAAGAATAGATTTTTCTACTTTTTTTTGCTTCATCGAGGAATTGAATAAAAACGTAAAATCACCCATTCAAAGGAATTCAGATTCTGAATTCTTTTCAATTCTTCGCTTCTTACCGGGTATCAATAAATTCCATAAATACGTGTATTTCTATATACTTTACTATTTAAACAAAAGGGAGTTTTCATCAAAAATTTCCTTTTTAACTGTAATGGGTAGATTTGGTCTGACTTATATAAGAGAAAAAAAATTTCTTTTTATTTTATTGAAAAATATGCGCTAAACTAAATAAAACGATTAAATAATTTTTAAAGTACTAAAGAAGGTCCAGGAAAACCTGAATACTACCGACGGTATCGTGACGTAACATCGGCACAAATAAAACACTGTTGTCATGAGTTTTTCATGTAAAAACAAAGATTGTTTTCAAATCGAATTCTACATTCACGGAAATAGACATAAACGTGTTTTGTGTCACTGTGTGATCACCACAATTAAAACACCTGAAAAATTGTTGTTTTTTTTGACATGTAGATGCCAGAGAAAAAAACATCACAAATACAATAAAAATAAACAGAGTTTTGTGCATGACCTTAAAATTAAGAAGTTGAAATTAAAAACTTTTAAAGTTTATTTTTATAACACTGGCTCCAATTTACAAAGTACTTCACTTATATCACAGAAATTATTTAGGAAACAATTATTTAAAATTATTATTTTTTTTAACATTAAAATTAAATGATTTAGAATATGTTATCAAAGCTGCCTTTAATTGTGAATCAAGTAAACAGCAGACAAGGCGCGACAATGTGCCGATATGACGTCACGATCGAGTAACCAATAAAAATCGTTTTTCTCTGGCATTGATATTTTTTTTACTTGAAAAAGTTTTTTTATAACACTTTGCGTCCAAAACTCGACTAAATCGCCGTCTTTTACGCACTAGTGCTTAAAAGGAGGGGAAATCGTACTTTTACGCACACTTTCCCCTTCCATCACAGCAATTTAGTCGAGTTTTTGACGTAAAATGTTATAAAAAATTATGTATGGGACATGGGCGCAAATATAACTATTTTTTTAATGATAACTCCCCATTGGCGCATATTGGTTAATAAATTGCCAAAACTTTATTATAAATTTGAACAAAAATCCAATATATAGGTATATAGGAGAAAAATTTAACTTAAGGGGTCAAAAAATAATAATAATAAAAAACAATCCTATGTAAACGGGAATTCTAATTATGCGGGTCCGATATACGTGGGTTTCATCGTACATATATACTGACGACTTAAACAAAGGATTCATTGTAGATTATTCACATATATATTTACATTACAGTAAATAATAAAATAGAACATGTGTAAATACAAATGAAAATAATTCTCCCTTTTTGAAAATAACCATTCATGTGTTAAAGTTTTGAGTGATTAAACATGCATAATTACATTTGGAGTAAAATAGATTCCATCAAATATTATTATGATTTTTTTTGTTTATTCATAATAAAAAAAAAAAATTTTCTAGATTTATCGTTAAATTTGGGGCTTGGGAGTAGGCTCCCTTTAGAAAGGACTATACCGATATGGTATCATAGCGTGCGCCTGCAAGGAAGAAGCCCTCCCAAAGTATATTCCGGAAGCCGATGGCATCATAAATATGCTTAGGACGAGGTGAACGGGAAATATATGTGCAGGGGCCACTGGGCCACGGTGAGTTCTTCCCACATATAAGGCTGGTTCCACAATGGGCTCGACGCAAGGTAAACGCAGCGTTGACGCGACGCATCCCAATGCTAATCAAGGCGTTTCTCCAATAAGATCCTAAACTCTTGCGTTGCGTATGCGTTGCGTCGGTTGCTATTGGCAACCTATGCTAAAATCAACGCGTCAGTCACGCAACGCAAGAGTTTAGGATCATATTGGAGAAACGCCTTCAAATGGCGATGCGTCGCGTCAACGCTGCGTTTACCTTGCGTCGAGCCCATTGTGGAACCAGCCTAAGAATCCCTAACGTTAAATTAACGTGCTTACCCTTCCTCCTTTTCTTTTTTTTAGACTGGCTTTGTAAATCCGGCGCTAGTGCCAGGAGATATTCGGAGGGTGGAGTTAATCCAAGGAGTTCGGGACAGTGACCGAAAAGCTGTCACGAGGAGGATAGCTAATAGCGAATGAAAATTGCAACATGATCAGTGTGACAAACTCTACTCTGTTTTTTTTAGTTTCTTTCGTTTATTTCCGGTAGTCCCACCACTTGTTGGTTTTCAGTGCGTTCAAAGGGCTCACAATATTAATTTTAAAAAAAATTAAAATATCAAAAGGGATTTTAACTTTTAGTAATTTTAAATTAAACGTAATAATTCATGGTTGCCACAGAGCCTGGAAAACCTGGAAAACCTGGAATTGGTATGGAAATTGAATGGAGGTATGGAAATCCTTGAAATAGCATGGAATTTGAAAAAATTTCTGGAATTTTTTTTCCATTTTCAAATTTTCAGAAAAAAAGGTATAAAATGGTGTAAATTCATATAGACCCGTCTTTAGGGCGTAAGCGACGTACTACCTTTAACTGATACAAAGGTCTGTTTAGAATGAACATGTGAAGGTGATTCCATTAGCCTGAAGTTTCGTGAACGTGCCCCTAATGAGAGTGAAGAGTGCAGAGATATACGTCTGTGCTCCTCACTCTCATTAGGTGTACGTTTAAGTGAGTATGACTAATTGACCAGATAGCTAACGCGTACACAGGCATTTATATTATCAATATTGCCATTCTGATTTCGGATTTACTTTAACTTTGTTTCTATCTTGGTCTCTTTGATCTCCACGTGGTCTGCAAATAACCTATAAATACCTATATATAAATTGTCGCAAAATTTGTCTTGAGTGCCGGTTGAATAAATTAAATTTAGTAAAAGTGAAGTTATGAAAATTTTATTTTATTAATTAATGGTAAGTAAATATAAAGTTTAAAGTCTTACTGATGAAAATATTTTTTTTTTTTTTTTATGAATTTACCAAGAAATATTTTTCTCAGAAAAAATATGGGTCTGACGAGCTTTTTAAAAGAATGGCTTGAAAAGCCAGAACTACAATTCGTAAGAGAATCAACCAAAGGGAAGAATTTTGCGTATTGTTTATTATGTGATAAACACATATTCCTTAGTAATATGGGCAGAAGTGCAATTACTAGTCACGTTAAAAGCAGTAAGCATTCGTCAATAGAAGAATCAAGAAAAAAAAGCTACGGCATTCGTTTATTCAGTAATCAAAAGGAACAAGTAAGTGAGGAATTTTCACTTCACTTTAAATATTTTATTAAAATAAATAAATAAATAAATTTTATTAAATACCATATTAATAATTTATTGCTTGCTTAATTGAAATCAATCTAAATTTTAGTTTAAAATTTTTTAAAAAGTTACATTATTCTTTAATTAAAAGATTTATATGCAATATGATAGTTAAATTTCCTATTAAAATCGAATACTATTAATCGAAATTGAATTTATTATTTAAAGAATATATCAAGGAATACTGAACAATTGATACAATAAATAAATATTGCACTTTTATTATACAAAACGTATTTTGATAATATAGCATCAATTTCCAGCTAGCATCCACGCGTCAAATACCTTAATACACTTATAAGGAAGTGCACAATAAAAATTTTATTTTTTAATATGTTCGATGTCAAAAATTCATATTTTTTTTTGTAAAAATCCTCAAAAGTTATAATAATAGTTCAAATATTTACTTCTTTTCCCAAAATTGTAAAATTTATTATTAAATATAAATTTAAATTAATAAATTTAAATTTAAACAACTTTATTAAATATATATATATTTAGGCAAAAATTAATATGAAATCCTTTTCAGTGTTAAATGATTTTAACCGGCGTTATATGATTTTCTAAAGGAAAGTAATAAAATAATTATAATTATCGATTATTTATACTAATTATTGCTATTATTTATGAATTTCCCTCAGAATTTATTAAATTTTTTAGTTTGTAATTTAACATTCATACTCTCTAAATTTGAATCAGTGGAATTTCACTGGTGATCCAGTTATAAAAATATCACTGGTTTCATTCAGTGAAAATTTCACTGGAAACCAGTGTATTTTCACTAATTGTCAGTGAAAATCTCACTGATTGAATAAGTGAAATCTGTTTTATCGACAGAGTCTACTGATTCAATCAGTGAGGTTTTCACTGACAATTAGTGAAAATACACAGGTTTCCAGTGAAATTTTCACTGAATGAAACCAGTGGTATACTTATAACTGGATCACCAGTGAAATTCCACTGATTCAAATTCAGAGAGTAAAATATTCAAATGTAAATAAACTTTTTAATTAGATATTAATAATTATTTAAAGAAATTACTATTAGTATTAAATAACATATTGAATGTAGAGCCTTGAAACGTGCATATTTCTATAATTACTGAAATGTTTCTTATTAATTTTAATATTTAATAAGAAAATATTACTTTTTTAAGGTGCAGAGTTCCAAAGTAACGATCCTCTGGCTCCTTTTCTTCATACCGAACTGACAATTGTGATCACTACGTTAATGACTATGTTTTTAAAAAAGGATGTCTTAGAAAAACACAGTGATTTATTCAAAATTGATCTTGAGAATAAAGAAAACTTTGTATTTTCACGAAATGTTAAAATCGGGTACTCTGCAGAAGCAGAGCTTCGAAAAATAAAAGATGTTTCTGATAAAGATAAAGCTTTGTTTAAAAACGAATGTCGGAATATGCTTATAATATTTTGCCAAAAACTTCTAGAAAGATCTCCGTTAAAGTACAAACTATGCAAAGCAATTACATTTTGTAATCCTGAAATTCTCAAAACATCCCAATCTTCTTGTGTCATTCGACTTCAAAAAACTTTGGAAATATTTTTAGAAAAAAAAAGGTTGTCTGCAAAAGACTGTGACATTATTGATAGCGAATTTAAATTGTTGATAAAAAACTCAGCCGTACTTGATGCGTTTAAAAGTTACAATAGAAAAGCGGAAAGACTTGATCACTTTTGGAAAAGTATTTGGTCATCAAATGATGTCTCAAACATATTAAAAAATTTTATGAAAAAAGTGTTATTGATAAGTCATGGAAACGCTTTTGTAGAGAGGGGGTTTTCTATAAATAAAGAGCTTGTCATAGAAAATCAGTTGCCAAAATCCCTTGTAGCTCAAAGAAGAATGTACGACGGCATTCAATTTGCTGGAGGAGTCAATAATGTCGAAATAAATCATAGAATGATATCGCAGTTCCGGAATGCAAGGATGCAATATGAATTAGCAGTGAATGATAAGAAAGCAGAGAATAAGACTGAAGCAGAACAGTATTTACAGAAAAAAAGAATTGGCGAAGAGATTCAAGAGTTAAAAGAAAAAAAAAGGAAAATTCAACTCGAAAATCAAAGAGAACTAGATGATATTGATAATGAGATTCAAATACTCGTTAAAAATCGGAAAAATTAAATTTCCAGAAGTCAAAGTTATTTTGTGTTACTTGTTTTTATTTACATGTTCTAAATACTTTTGTTCCAGATTTTTAACAAAAGTTTATTTTAATGTTAAAAGATTTATATTATTTAACTATTAAAGATAAGTCAAATAGTTGATTCACAGTATTTAAAACTTTTTAATCGCTATATTATTTATAAAATAATTTTACAACACTCTTTAAAAGTGATTTAAAATGTGATTTTAAAAGTTTAACAAAGTTTGTGATTATAATTACACTGTAAAAATGTGATTAAGACTGTTAACATTACTTTTATGTTCTAGTAAAACTGTATTATTGTCCCTTGTACGACATAAGAAAATTTGTGATTTTAATTTTTTTTTAAATATTTATTTATAGTAACACTATAAAAAATGTATTAACAATTTTTTTGTAAAAGACTTGTATTAATTATTTTGAATAAGGAAATTTCAATAAAGTATATATATTATTCATTATATATTTATTTATTATTAGAGAATTACCTTATCAAAATAGATTAATTATTACAAATTACCCATAAACATGCTTAAAAAATTTCCGTTTTCGACTGGAATTTTAGATAAATATGACCTGGAAAACCTGGAAAAAGCCTGGAATTTCAAAATTTAGATTTTGTGGCAACCATGTAATTAGTTACCTCATAAACAATTAGTTAATAAAAAAATTATTTGGCCGGATGTAATTCAAGTGAAAATTGCATATATAGAAATTGCAAACAAAGTTACAATAATTTGAAAACTTTTAAGTGCAAAATGGTTTCAGATAGTTGAATTTTCGAAGGATATTAATTAATATATTATTATTACAGTACAATTTCGGTACGTGTCGGGTGGTCGGGACCACAACATTTGATAAGTGTCGGATTGCCCCTTGAGTTGTGGTGGGGCGGCAGACAGTGCCGTATCACGGTGACTTCTAATGCTTATTAATCTATAATGTATAATTCTTCTCGGATATAAAAGATTCAATAATAATTTAATATATAATTAGATTAAAATTCAATTTACCTACTTTAAATTCATAATTAAAAACATTATTTTTATTTTATTAATGTATGTTTTATTGTATTAATGTTAATATTTGAAAACGTTTTTATACGGCGCTGGTTTTTGATGCGCACGCAAAAAGTAGGAGAAAGGCACCCGATACTTACCAAGATTATAGGCGTGGAAAAAATCCGACACATATCGAGATCCGACACTTATCAAACCCGACACTTACCGAAATTGTACTGTACCTAATAAAAATAATAATTTATTTCATTGTCCACTCAATACAGAGTGAAAATTACATATATGTTTGTATATGTATGTATGTATGTACAAAAATTTTTTCAAAAAATTTAAAATTTGACCTTTTTTTAGGCAAAAATTTTTTTGACTTTATTTTAAGTTCGGTCTTTTGTTTTATTTTTTTTTAAGTTAAAAATATGAATTTTCACCACAAAAAATATTGAGATGTCCTTTTTTTCTTATTTTTGAGACATTAATTAATGTTAATAAAAAATTAAATATTTCACAAATAAATAAAGTTATTGCAATTCTGAAGCTACCATTTGAAAATGTTAGCCATTTGTTTATTAACAATCTACTAATCCAAAGTACTTCATATAGGGCTCGTTGAATGCGGAATTATGTCAAGTTTCATAAATAAAAAATTTTTTTGACTTTTTTTCAAAATCGGTCTTTTTTTATTTTTTCAAATTTTTTTTAGAAAGCTTAACACGTATACTTTCAACACAAAAATATGGAAATGTCCTTTTTCGTTGTCTTTGAGATATTTATTAATTAACTAGCGATATATTCCTCGCTCGCTCGGTTGAAGTTGTACTTTTTGTTCTTCACGTAGTTTATTCAAATGTATATTTATTTTATGTTTTAAATTATTATTTAATTACTATTTGATAGAAAAAAATCTCTATTTAGATCATTTTTATTGATGGATAAAATGACAATTGATATCTAATAATAATTCATAAAAATGTGAATTAAATTTATCGCTTTTAACGATCAAACAGAATTCACTATGAAAAAATTAAAAAAATTATTCTAAATTTTTTTATTTCCTATATTAAGTAATCAATTCATATTACAATATGTGATCAGAATCTAAATATTTTCTCACTATTAAATATTTTCTATTATTATAATTATAACAACAGTAGTATGAATTATAAATTATATTAATTTAATTTTTTTTAATTAAAAATTTTTTTTTTAAATTCTGATTCTGATTTTTATATTTTTTCGATTACACATGTATGTTATGCATGTGAATTTAAAATGTGAAAAAACTGTATATAATTTCTTTGAAAGGAGGTTCCCATTGCGTGAGTAAAAAAATCCATTTTTTTTAATTGCATTTTTGGAAAGCTATATATGTGTGGAATATGTGCGTCTAAACTATTTGACCAATCAACTTCGGGCTTGCGGCTAATTAAAGGTAACTAAATTCTGCTAGGTTTATACCTTTAATATGATACAATTTGTTCGAGATACGTACATTCAGCACTATTCGTAATAGTTAGTTAACTTCCAAAACATTTTTCATTTATACGTACGTTCGACTTGGGGTGAACGAATTGTTAACAATAAAGATTTTTCACAAGAAGTCAAACATGAAAAAATAAGGCCATACACAGCGTTTCTAACTTGAAACTAACTAATTCGATTCAAAGTATAACCGAAAAAAAGATACGCCTATTTTTTTGCAAAATTTATTTAATTTGCTTAAACAATTTAATAAAAAAATTTTGAATTTTTAAAACTAATATTGCCATTCAAAAGAACGTGAAAAAATAAGCAACTTTTCTCTTTACAACTTTTTTATCCGACCACACCTTTTAGCAATAAATAATTATAAACAATTAGCAAAAAAAGTATGATACAACCTATGTTCTGAGAATTGGAAGAAATCAAAACTAACTATTGCGTTCATATTATCAACGAAAAAAATGTTACCCCTATTTTTTCTTTGCAAAATAATTAGTTTATCTACTTTGTTTAAACAACACAGCCATACAAAAAAAAAAGTTTTGTTCTGACATGGAGGTCTCACTATATGTACCTTATGTTTTTGGGGTCACTGAATTCGAATCCGAGGTCTATTTAACCCTATCAGATCAGGGTTTTGACTTAATCCCAAAAAACCAATATGGCAGACACTTTTTGGAAAAATTCATCGGATTCGCTTGAAACTCGTTACTCAGGGGTTTTAGGGGTCGCTGATTACGAATTTGAAGTCAGTTTTTAAAAACTCAAAATGGCGGATACAATATGGCCGACGCTTTTTGAAAAACTTATCAGATTCGCTTGAAACTTGTTACTCGGGGGTTTTCAGTGTCTCTGAATCCGAATTTGATATCAGTTTTCAAAAATTTAATACGACGAATCAATATGCCGGACAAATTTTAAAAAAAAATTCCTATTTTTTTGAAACTTGCTATCTAAGAGTTTATCTTGTCATTGATTACAAATACTATATCGTACTCTGAAAATCTCAAAACTACAATAACATTTAACTTAATATATAGGAGCAATTCCACGTGAGATTGAGGGGTCTAACCTCCGATTTCTTCTATACTACGTTTTTGGGTAGATGTTATGGGTCTAATTGAGTAAAAAAAATTTTTAAAAAAAATAATTATTATTTTTCGAGATATTTACATTAAAACATTAAAGCAACTTTTTTGTTAAATTACTCATAAATTTTTCACGTTAAGTCCTAGATAAAAATTTCTTAAACGTTTTTTGCTCAGAAAATATTAAAGTTTAAGAAAAAAAATTAATTTTGAAAAATTAAAATTTTTTAATTTATTTATTTCAAAAATAAAATTTGTTTTTAATTTTTAAATGTGTTATCGTGCTCCGTTTAAGCTGAAAAAATTTATGAACATTCCTTAATATGAGCTAAAGACATGTGCCAAATTTGTCGAATACCTTATTTTTTGTTTTCGAGATATTAATTAATTAATTCATAAAAATTATTGAAAAATGAAATATTTTAAGAAGAAATAAAATTAGATTAATTTTAAAAACACCATTTTAATGCTTATCAAAATTCGCATCTAACGAGCCCTATATAAACTATTTCGGATAAAAGGGTGTTTAATTAATAATTAATAATAAAAATTGTTTAAATAATTAATAACATTTGAAGGAATGGAGATAAACAGTTCATTCTTTTTTTGTTTGGAAGATCATTTAATTCTGAGTTAAAAAAAGAATATTAAGTAATATTAAGAATCGAAAATTAATTATAAAATGTTATTTAGAGAAAAACTGAAAAATACTGCGCCGAGAAGGTAAGAAACCCCCGCCAAGTTGTGCCATGAAGTGCTGAAACAGCGATTTTTAATAATCATCTGTTAATAATTTATATTTTTAAAAATGCTTTTTGCAATGGTCTTATTTGACACATAATTAAATGATCTTCCAAACAAAAAAAGAATTAACAGTTTATCTCCATTCCTTCAAATGTTATTAATTATTTAAACAATTTTTATTATTAATTATTAATTAAACACCCTTTTTTCCGAAATAGTTTATATAGGGCTCGTTAGATGCGAATTTTGATAAGCATTAAAATGGTGTTTTTAAAATTAATCTAATTTTATTTCTTCTTAAAATATTTCATTTTTCAATAATTTTTATGAATTAATTAATTAATATCTCGAAAACAAAAAATAAGGTATTCGACAAATTTGGCACATGTCTTTAGCTCATATTAAGGAATGTTCATAAATTTTTTCAGCTTAAACGGAGCACGATAACACATTTAAAAATTAAAAACAAATTTTAGTAGTGTTACAAGGGGGGTTGTGGCTCACTTACCGACCGAGGTCGGTAATGTAGAAATCTACTTTGCCGACCGAGTTAGTTCTGGCTGCCACCGACCAATTCAACCCCCCTTGGCGGGAAATTTGAATTTTTAAAGTAGCATGGCATTCTACTTTACCGACCGAGTTAGTTCCGGACACCACTGCTAGATGGCGCCACCGGTCATTCAAACCCTCTTGGCGAGAAATTTGAATTTTTAAAGTGGCTTGGCATTCTACATTACCGACCGAGTTAGTTCCGACCACCAACGCTAGATGGCGCCACTTTCGATTACCAGCCAATTCAAACCCTCTTGGCGGGAAATTTAAATTTTTAAAGTGGCTTGGCATTTTACTTTACCGACCGAGTTAGCTCCGACCACCACCGCTAGATGTCGCCACTTTCGATTACCAGCCAATTCAAACCCTCTTGGCGGGAAATTTAAATTTTTAAAGTGGCTTGGCATTTTACTTTACCGACCGAGTTAGCTTCGCCCGCCACCGCTAGATGGCGCCGCTTTCGCTTACCGACCAATTCAAACCCCCTTGGTGGGAAATTTGAATTTTTAAAATATTATGTTCAACTGGCTTGGTGTTCTGCAATACCGACCGAGTTAGTTCCAGCTGCCACCGCAAGATGGTGCCATTTTATGTTACCTATTTTAAAGTTAATTTAAAGTTTAAAATTTCAATGTTTATAATTATATCTAAACCTGTGTGGAAAAACATCGAGAGGGATCCCCATTGCTGGTTGCGTCTATGCCGCTTCCAGCGCTGGGTTCATATGCTGAGTATCATCTCTCCCCGCATCGATGTGAACTCAGCCGGGGACTTCCTCCCATGCCTACAGCGGAGCGCGCAGCGGCAGTCCCACCTGGATGCGCGCTTCGCTTAAGTAGTGGGGAGTAGGGTATATAGCACAGCGCTCGGTCCACCAGCATCACTGCTTTCTGGTTACATGTCTAGCGCAGTACTTCCACAGCATTCCAGCTTTTTTTCTATTCTAGGTTCTCTATTTTATTTCAGATTTTGTTTTTCGTTTATTATTTTTATTTCAGGTGGTGGGTATTTTGGTTTTAGTTTTAGGTTTTTTTTTCTTTTCAAGAGGTGGTGGTTTTTTTTTCTATTTTAGGTATTTTTTAGATCTATCTTTTAAGATGCCTAAATGTAAGGTGGTAAAAAAGTCTCGGCAACGAATCGAGGTGATCAATTTATTGAAATTCGTCAGGAATCTGACAACTTTATTAAATCCGCGGAGCAGCAGCTTATTATTACAATGTCAATGGCGGTTGATGAGAAGCTCATTACCGCATTCGAATGGCAAAATAAGTGTCAAAGGTATTAAAATATTTTTATAAATTTTTTGCGAAGATCAGATTTAACTACTTCTCAAAGATCTACATGTTTGAATTTAGATCAAAAATTAGAATACTTGCGTTGCCATTTTGATGCTCTAATGGAACGTGGTGCGGGTGTGCAAGTGACTAATGCTAGAATGAAATGGGTGGATTTTGATGAAGCATTTGATAATCGTTTGCAAACCAGTCCTATTATAAATTTTGATTACAAGGATATTAACGAGTTTCTTGATGATGCCTACGCTTTATTTAAATTAAATATTGAAAAAGCATTAAACAAGTATGGTCTTTTAAAAGTGTATACTGTGTTGGGTGCGAAATTTAAAAAAGATTT
This sequence comes from Leptopilina boulardi, assembly GCF_019393585.1. NCBI lineage: Eukaryota > Metazoa > Arthropoda > Insecta > Hymenoptera > Figitidae > Leptopilina > Leptopilina boulardi. The sequence continues at coordinate 637,514 of NW_026137966.1, forward strand.
AATTAATGGTAAACAAGAACAATCTGACTTAAAAACTTTTATCGCGAAAACGGATGAAATTTTATTAACAACCCCGTTAGATGACTGGTACAATGTTAATGTTAAACAAATAACTTTGAAAAGAATCGAAGAATTCCAGGAGAAGGACTCTAACTGGAAACTTGATTCAATTTATAGGTTAGAGGTTAACATTAACAAATTTATCCCTATGCGCGCAAGTTCCTACATCAATTTACCATCTTCTATTAATAAAAAACATGCTTGTGTTTATATTAAAAATAGTGATAACCAATGCTTTAAATGGGCAATTTTATCTGCTTTGCATCAAGTTGAAAAGAACGCGGAACGAGTTTCAAAGTATAAGTCTTATGAATGTGATCTTAATTTTTTAGGAATTGAGTTTCCTGTTGCCCTCAAAGATATTTCAAAGTTTGAGTCTCAAAACGTTAATATTTCAGTTAATGTCTATGGTTTGGCGAAAAAGAAAGAAAATTTTAGTATCTATCCTCTACATCTTACATCACAAAAGAGAGTAAATCATATTAATCTTTTACGCATTGAAGATCATTACATTGATGAAAGTCTTAGCGCAGAAGAGGAAGATGATTTACCAATCATATCTTTTAACTACCACTATGTCTGGATAAAAGATCTATGCAGATTAGTTGGATCACAGCTGTCGAAGAATAAAAATAAGAAGTTTATTTGTGATCGTTGTCTCCATTATTTTAGAGACAAATTGCAGCTTACAGAACACGAGGAAACATGCAGAAAATTAAATGATAAAAGGATCAGAATACCGCAACCAGGTAAAAATACTGTTGAGTTTAAGAATTATCAAAATAAGGAGCGCGTGCCTTTTATCATTTATGCTGATTGTGAGAGTCTTTTGATTCCTGCGCAAGCACCACAAGAAGCATGCAATACTGAGGTTTTACAAAATCATAAAACGCTCAGTATTGGATATTATTTAAAGTGTGGCTTTGATGACTCATTGTCCACATATAAAGCATTCCCAAAAGATAAAGAAGATCCTGCTAAATGGTTTTTAAAAGAGTTAAAAAATTTATCAGATAAAGCAGAGCTCATTTTAAAGAATTTTAAACCCATGCATGCATTAACCTCACAAGAATTAGTTAATTTTAAAAATGCTAATACTTGTCATATTTGTCAAAAGAAAATCGTGCAAGGTGAAGTAAAAGTAAGAGACCACAACCATCTAACAGGGAAGTACCGAGGTGCTGCGCATCAAAATTGCAATGTTAATTACCATGAATCACCGACCATACCTGTTGTTTTTCATAACCTTAGCGGTTATGACGCTCATTTTATTATTATAGCTATTGCTACTGAGTTTGAAGGTAGAGTTGATCTACTTCCTGTAAACAAAGAAAAGTATATCAGCTTAACAAAAAATATTAAAAAAAGTTTAATCAAATTTCGATTCATTGATTCCTTTAAATTCATGGCATCATCATTGGACAAGTTAGCGTCCTATCTCAACGAATACAAAATTGTTAATTCGGTTTTTTCCAATCACAGCCACGACAAAATTCAATTGTTAACGCGAAAAGGAGTTTTTCCATATGAGTACATTGACTCGAGGGAAAAACTCGATGAAACTCAATTACCGTCAAAATAAAATTTTTATAGCACTTTGAATGATTCTAATATTTCAGATAATGATTATGTACATGCGCAAAATGTGTGGAGTGAATTCAAATGTCAAAGTCTTGGTGATTATGTGTATTTGTACATGCAAACCGATGTATTGTTACTCGCGAATATTTTTGAAAATTTCAGGGATCAGTGTTTACTCGCGTACGGTCTTGATCCTGCGCATTATTATACAACGCCACGACTGACATGGGATGCCATGTTAAAGTATACGAATATAAGATTGGAACTCCTCAAAGACATCGACATGGTAATGTTTATTGAAGTGGAATAAGAGGTGGAGTAAGTCAATGCACCAATCGATACACGAAAGCTAATAATCCGTACATAAAGAAATATGATGCAAATGAGAAGACATCTTATATCGTATACTTTGATGCAAACAACCTATATGGTTGGGCGATGATTCAGTCGCTTCCCTTTGGTGGTTTCGAGTGGGTAGAAAATGTTGACAATAATTTTGATTTTAATGTTGCAGATGATGCACCAATTGGTTACATTTTAGAAGTCGACTTAGATTACCCCGAGGAATTACATGATAAACATAGTGACTTTCCGTTTTGCCCTGAACGATCGAAGCCACCAGGGTCCAAAGAGGAGAAGCTCCTAACTACCCTTCTACCAAAGAGAAAGCACGTTCTCCATTACCGAGCATTGAAACAAGCTATTACCAACGGCCTTATTTTAATTAAAATTCATCGCGTTTTAAAATTTAATCAATCCACATGGTTAAAAAGCTACATTGATTTCAATACCATGCAAAGAACTAATGCTAACAATGAATTCGAGAAAAACTTATTTAAACTAATGAACAATGCGGTATTCGGAAAAACAATAGAGAACGTGCGAAAACATGTAGACATTAAACTTGTAACAAAGTGGGAGGGTAGATATGGAGCTGAAGCCTTAATCTCAAAACCTAATTTCCACAGCAGGGCCATTTTCAATGAAAATTTGGTTGCTGTGGTACTTAGAAAAGTAGAAGTTCTAATGAACAAGCCACTATATGTTGGCTTAACCGTTTTAGACGTTTCAAAAACTTTAATCTACGATTTTCACTATGATTATATTTTAAAAAAGTATGACAAAACAAACTGTAAGTTATTGTATACCGACACCGGCAGACTGATTTATGAAATTAAATGTTGCGACATCTTTGCAGACATGAAAGCAGATATCCACAAATACGACACTTCTGATTACCCTGTATATAACGTTTACGGTATTCCGCAAGCCAACAAAAAAATTTTAGGTTTAATGAAAGATGAGTGCAGTGGAAAAATTGTTACTAAATTTGTTGGCTTGCGGAGCAAAATGTACAGTGTGCGAGTGGAAGATCAAGATTTTATTAAAAAAGCAAAAGGTGTAAAATCTGCGGTTGTAAAGAAAACTATTACCTTTGATGACACATATTGTTTACGAAATGTTAAAATGCAATCGCGAATTCAATATTGTATCAAATCGAAACTTCAGAATGTTCAAACTTTAAAACAAACAAAAGTAGCTTTAAGTCCTTACGACGATAAAAGATTTGTTATCCAATAGTACCGATACCCTTGCATGGGGACATTGTAAAATTAGACAAATTAATGATGAAGCTATGGAATTCTAATAAATGATGATGATGATGATTTGGGAAGATAAAGGTGTTTTAATAAAAGATACTGTACATTTTATATTATGTTTATTTATTACAACCTTAATGTAGTTACATTTTTTAACTTTTTTTAAAACTATAGTTAACTTTATTTTAACTATTTTGAAGTTTTCTTTAACTATTTTTAACTTTTTTAAACTATATTTAACTTTTTTAAAACTATTTTTAACTTTATTTTAACTATTTTTATATACATTACATATCAGATTTTTTTATCCAACTATTGTGTGAGTTGTCAAATCGAAGCCATTTTACATATACATTGTTGCCACGGCTTTGAAGGACTTTCTCGACGAGGTAAACATCTGGATATTTAACTTTTAATAGTTCTTCTTCGTAGAAACCACCTTCGATTGGGTGATTTTCATAATCTGTAAGTTTGTATGTAACTGGTTTTGTTCGTTTAACTTGATCTACAGTGAATATTTCCGTTGTCCAGTTGGGGGTGTATCCTTTTTCAAAGATGTTTTTATGTTTACTGACTCGAACTCTATCTCCAACTTTAAATTTTTGTCTTCTCAGTGGAATTTTTCTTAGTTTACGGATACGTCTCATCAGTTCTCTTGTATCTTCTACGGTGACATCTTTAGGTTTCATACCAATCGTACGATGTTTTTTATTATTGTACTTTGATATGAGAATTGGTAAAAGATTAATCCATTTGTAATTGCCTTGTAAATTGAATTCAGGCCACATCATATTTTTTAGAGTGCGGTTAAACCTTTCAACAATTGATGCTTTTAAATTACTATAAGTCGAATAGAGATTAATATTGAATTCTTGCATTAAACTCTGAAATTCAGAGTTATAAAATTCCTTGCCTCTATCAGTGTGTAAATTTTTTGGAATACGACCTTCTTTTAATATTAATTTCATGGCTAAAGAAATATCTTTTCTATTTTTACTTTTTCCAGGTACAGCCCAGACATATTTGGAAAATATGTCTATTACTGTGAGCATGTATTTGAAACCTTTATTGGAATAGGAGTAAGGTATCATTTCTACCAAATCTGCTTGCCAGGTTTCATCTATGCCACGCATTTGAACTTTACGACGAGGATAATTCCTTCTCGCTTGTTTATGCAGTTCAGTTACAACTGTTAAATTTTATCATTCATCATTTGGAATAAATGTAGTTTCCTTGATAATAATATTCTGTTGGAATTCAATTTCTTTTAGTTTTTCGTTAACTCTATCTTCAACAACTTGTATTAAAATATTCAAATCATCAATGGCTGATCTTAAAGAAGATGTAATTTGAAAGATAGTTTTTATCTCGTTTCGGATAATTTGTTGTACAAGTCGTAAATTTGGATCATCCCAATAGATGTAGTCTGGATTAAATTGTCTTTTTTCAATCATAAATTGTGGTAATATATTTTTATGCTTCTTTAAAGAACCACCACCACCACTTTTCTTTGGTGTACTTTTGATAAGTTTTGCAATAACATCAATGTACTTGGAAGTTCTACTTATGTTGACAGATTCACTTGGACTATAATTTTTTCGATGTTCATTCGTAGTAATGAGAATTTCTTTATAATTTGAAAAATCATCTGAACTTATTAAAGCTTCTTTTGGTTTTTATTTAAATAATAATTCGAGTAACCCAGCAGTTTTTAAATAATTTTTCTTTTCAACAAGCTTAATATGTGAACCTTCAAATTCAATAGGTTTATCACCAATCATAAAAGAACCGTTGGCAAGTTTACGTACTCCATAAACCGTATCGAAAAACAGTTTTCTATTTTTATCTAACATAAAAAAAAATTTTATTTGTAATTTTTTAATAATCTTCTTCTTCCTTTTCAAAGTTATTGCTCTTATCAAATAAAGTTGAATTTAGTAAAGTTTTATCAAATTCTTCATCATCGTCAACAGCAGTTGAAAAAGAGAAATCATTACCATCTTTCTTGAATTTTTCAATTTTAACATTTTTGAAAGGAGTTTCAGTTACATTTGCCAACTTTTGAAGAGGTGGTTGCGGAGTTTCTTTTAACAATGTCTCTGCAGCATCTTTACCCATTTTAAGTAAGCGATGTTTTCGTCTAATAGCGTCGCTTGCTTTTGCTATTTGACGAAGTGTTTCTTGCTCTTTTCGATACATGTTTCCGTCTTGATAACATAAACTATACTAATTTAAAATAAAAAAGTAGTAATATTCATAGTGTAATAAAGCAATCAAATCCCTTTCTATGTCTTATACTCAATTTCGTGATTTATGTTCAGAATGTTGGAAATCTGATAAATATGGATTTGTCGTTATTGATAAAGATAGGAATTTTAATGAGGGAAGATATAGAAAGGGATTTGATTGCTTTATTACACTATGAATATAACTACTTTTTTTTATTTTAAATTAGTATAGTATTTACATGATCTTCGTAGACATGTATTAAATTTTTTTCATCTTGTCTAAAAAGCACCAATAAATTTACATTATCTCGGACTAGATGTTTTGGAATTCGAGCATATGTTTGACACAAGTAGAAACTGTAACATTTACATGTCTACCCATACAAAAGAAAGCTCTAACATTGTCTTGCTTTTCACAAGCAATATCATCAAAGATGAATATTGAGTTCGGTTTAGCATCTTTTGGAGATACTACTTCTTCATGCTCACTAAATGGAAAGTATTCAATTCCATCCACGTCATGAATTACATTTTTCAAAAATTGATATTTTGGCTGCTGCAGAGATTTAGAGTATAGGTAAATATTTTCAAAACTTAAACCATTTGGATGTATGATTAAAGAGAGAAGAGCGTTTGTTTTACCACAATTTGAGGGACCACAAAAGACAGCTCGGATGCTATCTGAAAACAAACTACCATGACGTTGAATATTTTTCTCACTACTTTTAACGTCAATACTTGTGATTGGGAGTGCTACAGGTTGTTTCGTGAACTGCATCTTGACAGTAACTGCTCTGAAAACTAAAAATACTAGGCTTTTATAGTCTTACGGTCAGTTGCATATCAAACTTCATAGAGTGTAGAATGTTTTAGATCGAAGTGATAAAAAACTTCTTTGTTGTGGTAGAGGATTAGTTAACCGTATTATCAACAGTTTACCTTTTGAATTACATTTACCTGGATACCAATTTTGTGGACCCGGTACAAAGTTGACAAAAAGATTAGCACGTGGTGATAAAGGTGTTAACCCATTAGACGCTGCATGTAAAGCACATGATATTGCATATTCGCAAAATTGAGAAAACATTAGAGCAAGAAACGTTGCAGACCAAGAGCTAGCTGAAAAGGCGTGGCAACGTGTTACAGCTAAGGATTCTAGTATTAGTGAAAAGGCAGCAGCTTTAGCGATATCTGGAACGATGAAAGCTAAATCAACATTAAGTATGGGAATGAAAAGGAAGAAAAAGTCTACAATGAAGAAGAAGAAGAAGAAAAGAAAAACCATGTGTAAGAGAAAGCGACTAGCATTAAGTAGAGTTGTTGATGCTGCTAGAAAACGTATGCTACCCAATCATAATTCTGGAGAATCAATTCAAGCTGCTCTGATTGGTGCAAAAGAAGCAATAAAGAATGCTGGTGGTAAATCAAAAATTTTGTCACCGCGAATTCTACCTGTACCTTCTAAAGTTAGTGGTATTTTACCACTAGTTCCCATTTTTGCTGGACTTAGTGCTTTGGGAGCTCTTGCTTGTGGAGCTTCAGGTATAGTAAAAGCTGTAAATAAGGCTAAAACTGCCAAGGAATAACTTGTTGAAGCTCAAGGACATAATCAAGCAATGGAAGCAATATCGCTTGGAAAAGGATTATATCTCAAACCCTACCGACAAGGACAACATTAAGGAAGAAAAAAAACTTGCATTGGAGCTACCTCACCGTTCTCTAACTGATTAGTATATAATCAAAAAGTTGGTGGAAACTATAAAAGTCAGCCAACATGCCAAAGACAAATCAGTTTAAAGAGCCCCATGCAAAAAATGCCCCTTTTTCGTACCTCGAATTTTGAAACTTTTTTATGACAAATGGTTACATATGATGATCCAATAATCCCTGCAAAATTTCAAGATGAGCATGTTCCCCCTTTCCGAAATACAGGGGGTCAAAGGGGGCCATGTCCAAAATTAGAATATGCAATATAATTCAATAATAATGTTAAAAAAAATCAGACCAATTGGATCCCTTAAGATTTTCGTCTGCTGATTACGAATCTAAAGTCCGTTTTTAAAAATTCAAAATGGCAGATCCAATATGGCGGACGACATTTTTAAAAATTGATCCAATTGACGTGAAAATCGTTACTCAGGGGTTTTTGGGGTCTCTGATTACGAATATGATGTCCGTTTTTAAAAATTCAAAATGGCGGACGACATTTTTAAAAATCGATCCAATTGACTTGAAAATCGTTACTCGGGGGTTTTTGGGGTCGCTAATTATGAATATGATGTCCGTTATCAAAAATTCAAAATGGCGGATCCAATATGGCGGACGACATTTTTGAAAATCGATCCAATTGACCTGAAACTTGTTACTCGGGGGTTTTTGGGGTCGCTGATTACGAATATGATGTCCGTTTTTAAAAATTCAAAATGTCGGATCTAATATAACGAATAAAGGCAAGATTTAAGGCTAAATTCAGCTTGCAAAGGCCAGATGTAATAATTACAAAACCATCTAAAGTAAGATGTAATATTTCAATCAACAAAGATTAGAAGTAGTATCCCAACCAATGAAGGCAAGATGTAATCGACAACCCGATCAGCAAAGATAAGAGATAATAATCCAACCAACAAAGGTAAGATGAAGTTATCCAACCAATGAAGGCAAGATGTAATCGACAACCCGATCAACAAAGATAAGGGATTAGAATCCAACTAACAAAGGTAAGATGAAGTTATCTAACCAATGATTTTTTTTCAAGTCAATTGGATCGATTTTTAAAAATGTCGTCCGCCATATTGGATCCGCCATTTTGAATTTTTAAAAACGGACTTTAGATTCGTAATCAGCAGACGAAAATCTTAAGGGAACCAATTGGTCTGATTTTTTTTAACATTATTATTGAATTATATTGCATATTCTAATTTTGGACATGGCCCCCTTTGACCCCCTGTATTTCGGAAAGGGGGCACATGCTCATTTTGAAATTTTGCAGGGATTATTGGGTCATCATATGTAACCATTTGGCATAAAAAAGTTTCAAAATTCGAGGTACGAAAAAGGGGCACTTTTTGCCGAGGCTCTTTGTCTCACAAGGTGTTAACACCTCAGAATCGCCTGTTCCTGAAAAAACTAGGTCTAAAAGTTATACCTCAAGGAAAACGCCAAGACAAACAATTTATATATTTTTTGGGTGTTGTTGCAACAAAAATGGACGAAATTCTCAACATTCCAGCAGCAATGAATTTTGATGAGTCCATAGCTCATTATGAAATTCATGCTCATTAACCGTATGCTTCATCCTCTTTTAACAATAGTGATGAAAGTCGAATTGCAGTTCAACATCAAGATTTATGTATTCTACCGAGTAAAAGTTCATTGCACATATTTGAAAATTGACTAAAAATGATGGTATTGCCGTTACAGAAAACGTGCACTTGAGTAGCAATGCAATATGTTTTTTATTTGATGAAATTCGCTATGAATTAAATGGTATCGAGATTGATCGATGCAAATACGTTGGACATACAACTGTTATGAAAAATGTATTATTGAAATTTATTGAAAAAGATTCTTTAATTTCAATAAGTTTTCGATCATGAGAAATGTACGAGTGTCCGTTAGTTCCAACAAGTTCAAAAGTCCTATGGCAAATAAAAACATCAACACAATTGGAGAAACCACGATATGTAACTGTAGGATTTCAAACAGCAAGAAAAGATAAACGAAAAAAATATGTCTCTCATTTTGATCATTGTAACATTACAAATATTAAACTCTTTTTAAATTCACAATATTACCCTTATGGAAATTTAAATCTAAACTTTGATAAAAATCAGTATGCTCTGCTTTATGAAATGTATGCTAATTTCCAAACATCTTACTAAGGAAAAGACTCAGAACCTATTTTAACAAGGGATATTTTTTAAAAACTATTTCCTCTAATTGTTATTGATTGTTCAAAACAAAATGAGTTTCTTAAACAAGCATCAGTAGTTGTACGTTTAGAATTTGAATCAGGAAATAATATGCCGGCTGAGACCACTGCATATTGCCTCATTATCCATGACCGCGTTGTACAATATAAACCAATCAGCTGCGTCGTCAAGAAGTTGCTGTAGAAGAGTGGGGGGTAAAGTGGTAGGTATCATTCAATTAATTTTGGTGCCTTTGAGGTAAAAAATATCGTAAACGGCGCGTGGCTGAGCCAATTATTTTCTCGACTGCTGTTTGCAGCACTCGTATCCGGCTCGTGCTGCAAACATCAGTCTCGCAAGCATATAATTGGCTTTATCCACTTGCTGTTTAATATACTATTTACAGATTTTTATTTTAAAAAATTGATTTTATTAAAAAAAATTTGATTTTCCTAGCAAATGAAAACTAATTCAGTTGAATTGAAATGAATGCACTATGGGCTTCAGTGAATTCCGCTTAGCAACAAATTCGAATTGGGAACTATGTGGTAATTCTCCAGAATTCAACTTCCATACTCTCTATCCGCACTAATTCAAAAAACAAACTTTTTAGCTTTAATTTTATTCAATTCGTCAGCACAAATTCAATAGACTAGTTGGTCATTTTGTTTAAATTCTTAACCGATGAAAACTCATTGCTGCGAATTAAATTGAATATACAAATGGCTTCACTGAATCTGAATTGAACCTTGCCAAAAAAGGTAATTCATTTCAATTCATCTGAATTAGTTTTTTAACTGGGTTGGTTGTGATTTGCGACTAGTAGGCTGCACGGCGCAAAACCACAGATCTAATTTCAAACCTCTGTAATGTTGTCATATTGCAATATTTTTAATTAAAAAAAATTATCATACATGGCTTATACTGTACACTTTAAAATATGCTTTATTTCAATTGAATAAACTTTCCCACTTTTTTGTAAAAAAAATCTTGAAAAAATGTTCTTTTACACGAGTTTCCCCCCTTAATAATAATCTAAATATTTTCTCAGTATTAAATATGTGAGATTACATTTTTCCAACATGTGCTCTGATATTTAATGTAAAAATAAATAACAAAACTAATATCGTTTAATGAAATTTATTGGAAAACACTGATTTAATATTTAAACATATTTAATTAAGAACAAATTAAATTTGGATTGCATAAATTAATAAAGATAATTATTGATATAAAATACGCGTCGCGATTAATTATACAAAAACGTGGTTCTCGTAAGGAACCTTACAAGTATCTGAATTTGATCATGCGCGATCCTTTTCCTGTAACGTGTGAAATCAGGGTGTCGATTATGTAATTTGATTTGATTCTAACGTCAAATTCAAATTTCTTTTGACGTCAAAGTTAAATTTAATACGAGAAATTCATTTGTTGATTTGATTTTGACGTTGAAATAAATTTGAATTTGACGTCAAAGTTAAATTTAATTCGTGAAATTCATTTGTTGATTTGATTTTGACGTCGAATGAAATTTAAATTTGACGTTAAAATCAAATCGAAAAATGAATTTCCCGAATTAAATTTGACTTTGACGTCAATATAAATTTGAATTTGACATCAGAATGAATTTGAGTGTAACGTCAGAACCAAATCAAATTACATCATTGACACCCAGAGTACCCTACAAACATGTATTTTTTGCGGCTTAACACGAATTTTAAGTCCATTTTTCTTCTAGGGGTCTGGATTCTTCCTAACTTCAAAAAACGTTTAAAATTTTTGGTGGTATACAATTTTTTTTTAAAAATTGATGGATTTATATAAAACTTGGTATATAATTTGAGATGAGGGTTTTTGAGATCGCTGATTATGAATTTAAATTTAATTTTTTTGTTTTTTAGTTAATTTTTTTTGTGGGTCTGTGTATTCATTCAATTTGTTCCTGAACACAAAATGTTACACAGCAAAAATGTACCTTCGTTTTTACTTTGTCTATTTATATTTAATAATCATATAAGCAGCAATTTTTTGTTTAACAAATTTTTTGTTAAACATGAAACAACAATTAAAAAAAAAAAGGATTTATTGTTTCATTAGATCAAAAAACATAGATATATCAAAATTTAAATTATTATTGTTAAATAATAACTATATTCTTAAATTATAACAAGTGTTATTTGTAACAAAGCCAATTGCGATCCCATAATTACGGTCAGGTATAAAATTATTATCAAATTAAATATTTAAATGAAAATATAAAAACACTAAGAAAGTCAATTATAAAAATAAATTTTACAAATCTACAAATTTGAAATAAGTCGTATTAAGAAAATACAAATTAATACTGTGATTCTGAGGATATTTAAAACATTTAAAACATATTTAAACATTTAAAAAAATGTTTAATGACGGTAAATTTTTGAAAATTTGATTATAGATTTGCTCCATTCCTTATTATTTTAGATTTACATATATATGCTAAATGGTTAATCAATATTAGTATAATTCATGCAAACACATTGCATTAAATTTTTTCAGACTACTTGGAGTCAAATCATTATTTCAGAAAAAGAAGATGATGAGTAAATATTTTATAAATATATAAACATAGAATAATTCACATTTATTAATGATATTTGACAGATTTCAAATTTAATATAAAGTAAAAAAAGTTTTATTTTAAGGTGCAACTGGAATTCAGCACAGTTAAAGAATAAATTAAATAAATTATTTTCTAAATTAAAAAAAATTATTTTAATCTTTTACGGCATTAACTTAATTTGCAACTTTTTTATCAATCCTACTTACTGGTTTACAGGATAATGTATTTGTTAGGATGCGAGTGAGTGTACAGCAGCAACCCGAGAAAGGAGCACTGGACAGCGGCAAAACGCGTCCTTCGTTACCTCCAGGGAACAATCGATCTGGCATTAAAATTCGAAGGAAATGATGAGCATCTGACCTGCTACGTGGATGCCGATTGGGCAAATTGCAGTATCGATAGACGATCATTCACAGGTTCCATTTTCGTCTTCAACGGAGCTGCCGTGTCCTGGGAATCTCGAAAACAGCGCACCGTTGCGCTTTCATCCACCGAGGCGGAATACATGGCGATCAGTGACGCAACAAAAGAAGCCATGCACCTCATCAGCTTCCTCAAGGACTTAGGGTTTCCCGATCTCGCGCGTGTGACTATCTTCAATGACAACCAGGGAGCTGGAAAACTTGCGGAGAACCCTGTTCACCACTCATGTTCCAAACACATAGACGTGAGACACCACTTCATACGTCAAGTGCTGAAGGAACAACCCATCGAATTGCTCTACCTTCCCACGGAACGAATGATTGCCGATGTGCTCACAAAGAGTTTACCCGGACCGAAACACATGGAGTGTATATCTGGATTCGGAATGTCATTGAGAAAATTACTCCAGAGTGCATCTTAAGGGAGAGTGTTGGAATTCATAATTCGCGCTCTTACGCCATATTTACTTTATTGACTCTAATATTAACCTCAGTGTGGCGCTTTAATATTTTTACTTTTTACACACACATTGATACAACACATTCATAAAAAAACTGTTCTGTTCAATCTTTGACTCGATCAATTACACAAGTTCTTTAAATCATTATTTGTATCTATCGGTCTTTTAATAAATTCACAGTTGTTCGATAATTCGTCTACACTCACTCGCATCCTAACAGGTTATGGGCCCAGTGGACGAAATTGACAAATATCGATACAGTGATAAAAAGTCTTTATATAGTTCACAAATCGACAAAGACACGCCGTGATCATTCGAACATTCTCGATTGCATCCTCTCGTGAAATTCGGTATCGCGTTTTTGTAACGAAAAGTGAGCCGCAAATATTATTCGCGTTGTGCTTTATCAAGTTTTCGAACGTCAATTACTTCTCATTGATTTTTATTCGTGAAAACAATCTCGCGATTTATTTCACATTGCAAAACGGGATTTTAGCCGCCATTACGATTCTCGCGTCGGTCACGTACACATACGTTTACCCGTTTCTCGAAAATGGCTCAAGCTCAAAATAATTCTTTTACCTCCATGCGAATCGAACTCCTTTCCAAGGATAATTATGAAACTTGGAAGATTCAAGCAGAGGCCCTCCTAATAAAAAGTGGATCCTGGTCGTACGTCGCGGGCGAAAAAGAAAAACCCGTCGTTGCAGGAGAGGGAGAGGCACTTCAAGCTGCACAAAAAGCACTCGAAAAATGGACTGCGGAAGATAGAATAGCAAAATCGGACTTAATTCTATCAATCAGTTCTTCGCAACTGAAACACATAAGAAATTGCGAAACATCACGCGAAGTGTGGACTAAACTCGAATCAATATACGCGTCGCAAGGTCCCACAAGAAAAGCCACTTTGTTGGAACAATTACTGTTGCTTAAAATGCGTGAAGGCGACGATGTGCAAGATTTTTTGTCGCGTTTCATGAGTATAGTGGACAACTTACACCAAATGAAAGTGGACGTTAACGGTGAATTGTTGACAATAATGATGCTTCACAGCTTACCGGAAAGCTACAATAATTTTTGTTGCGCAATAAAGTCTCGCGATTCCTTACCTAGTGTCGACAATTTAATGGGTAAAATCATTGAAGAGAGTTTTGCTAGGGAACGTAAAAGTGAAGATTCCAGCGGTGCAATGTACGTGAAACATCGACAATCCAATTCAAGAGGATCCTTCAAGAACAATGGTGGAAGTGACAATCGAAGTTCGAATCCCAATCAACGAAGTGATCTCAAGTGCGATTTCTGCGGAAAAACTAATCATAAAACAGCCAAGTGTTTCAAGCGAAAAAGATCCTTGAACCAAAAAGCGAATGCAGTCGAGGACGCGTTTCTGTTACGCGAAATTCCAAGTGCTTCGTCCTTTAACGTTGTGACGGGTGAAAAATGGTGTCTCGACAGCGGTTCGACCTCACATATCTGCAAAGACCCCCAACTCTTTCTGAATTCTCGCGAAACCGATAGTGGTGTGAAATTAGCAAGTGACGCGATCGCGAAAGTCACCGCAAAAGGTGAAGTGCGCATGACAGTTTCAAACGGAAAGGAGGACAAATCCTTCTTATTACCGAATACTCTGTACGTACCGTCCTTGCGTACTAATTTATTATCGGTCGCCAAAATCGTCGATAAGGATTACAGTATTGTCTTTGATCGGACGTGCGCGCAAATCAAGGATAAAAACGAAAACGTAAAATTAGTCGCGAAACGTCAAGGCGACTTATTTCTCGTGGACAGTGAACCGAATATCGCCAGTATTGCCGAAAATGCAAAAAGTGACGAAACTAAATGGCACGTGCGATTTGGCCATTTAAACCACAAAGATTTGCGTTCAATGATGCAAAGTGAATCAGTGACAGGTTTAAATTTTGAACTCGACTCCGAACAATTACCCTGCAGCACATGCGCAGCTGGAAAAATCACTCGTGCGCCTTTCCCGAAGAAAAGTCAAGGAACATCCTCTCCATTGGAAATCATTCACACCGATCTCTGTGGACCCATGCGCACACAATCCATTGGAGGAGCGAAATATTTGTTGACCTTCACTGATGATCACACCCGTTGGACCGAAGTCTATTTTTTGCGGAACAAATCCGAGGTATCTGGAAAATTCATCGAATTCAAAAATCTCATGGAAACACAAACAGGATTAAAAATCAAGGCCGTACAATCCGACAACGGACGCGAATTCGTCAACACGGACATGAACCGTATCCTACGCGAGTGCGGAATTCGAAATCGTTTGACAACGCCCTACACTCCACAACAGAATGGTGTAGCTGAGCGCAAAAATCGCACCTTGATAGAATTGGCTCGATGCATACTTTCGGAATCCGGACTACCACAATCATTCTGGGGCGAGGCTGTATCAACTGGCTGCTATCTACGGAACCGATCACTCACCAAACTTTTGAATATGAAAACTCCATTCGAAATGTTGACAGGAAAACGTCCAGATGTCAAGCATCTTCGAAGATTCGGTACAAAAATCTATTTTCTAAACAATACTCCTAACAAAGATAAATTGAAACCAGAAGGACTCGAAGGAATTTTTGTTGGATATTCAACGACAGCGAAAGCGTACCGAGTTTGGTATCCAATTGAAAAGAAGATCCGGATAACGCGTGATTTACGATTTATGGACGAGTTCTCAACGATCAGTGTTCAAGAGGATTCAATAGCCTCCACATCGGAAATGGAATTCATCAGTGATCAAAAAGCGAACCCGGATGTCGATCTTCGAATCAACAATGACCCCATCTACGAGGAGCATCCCGTAAACGAGGAACACACCTTCAACGAGGAACCCCCTGTAGAAATCATCCCACGTGCTGAAAATGTCGAAAAGCGAGGACCCGGCCGACCAAAAATTATCAAAACCGGCAAACCTGGACGACCCGCGAAAGAGTACAACATCGTGCGCGAAGTTGATCATCCCGACCTACCGGAACCTCATGAATCTGATGTCAACAACGAATCGAGCGACGAAGAATTTCATGGATGGGACTCGGATAACAATGCGATGACTGCCTGCGAAATCTCGATACAAGATGCTCTGTCAGGACCAGATAGCCAGAAGTGGGAGGATTCAATCTACCAAGAAATTAAGAGTCTGATCTCAAACAAAACTTTCGACTTGGTCGATCGACCAACGAACGAAAAGATAATAAAATGTCGAACTGTGCTGCGAAATAAGCTTGGACCGGATGGAAACGTAGAAAGGAGGAAAGCTCGAGTTGTAGCAAAAGGGTTTGCACAACAACCTGGCGTTCACTTCTTCGAGACCTTCGCTCCAGTCGCTCGCCTGGGATCGTTAAGATTGCTGATCGCGTTAGCAGCAAAATTCGACTTGAGAATCAGCCAATTGGACATTGAAACTGCCTATCTGAACGGTGCCATCGACGCCACAGTCTATATGGAACAGCCGGATTTACTCAAAAAAAATGCTGAAGAGGATGACTGCGGAAATCTCGGATCCAGAAATTTCGAAGACCGCCAAAGTGTTTCTCAGCAAATTGGATGGATCAGCGAATGTTTGCAAGCTTAACAGAGCTATCTACGGCCTTCGACAGGCAGGACGTCAGTGGTACACGAAACTGGACGCCATTCTCCGGAAAATCGGTTTTGTGCCAACTCGTTCGGACCCGTGCGTGTACGTTGATAAAGACACCCTGACATTTCTCGTCGTTTATGTCGACGACATCTTGCTATTTTCGAACGATCGAAAAAGGGAGAGTAAAATCAAGCAAAAACTCTCCCAAGAATTCAAGGTAAAAGATCTCGGCGAAGCTCGATATTGTTTGGGCCTTGAAGTTCAACGCAATGGAAAGAACATCACCCTTTCTCAAGCTGGATACATAAAAGAGATCTTAAAGAGATTTGGGATGAACGACTGCAAGCCGGTCAACACACCACTCGCAGTAGGCGCAAAATTCATCAACGACACCATCGATGATGCAGAATCACAGTCGTTTCCATTTCGAGAGCTAGTTGGAGCTCTGATGTACGCAGCCTTGGGAACTCGACCGGACATCATGCACACAGTCAGCGTGCTCGCTCAGTACAGCAGCAACCCGAGAAAGGAGCACTGGACAGCGGCAAAACGCGTCCTTCGTTACCTCCAGGGAACAATCGATCTGGCTTTAAAATTCGAAGGAAATGATGATCATCTGACCTGCTACGTGGATGCCGATTGGGCAAATTGCAGTATCGATAGACGATCATTCACAGGTTCCATTTTCGTCTTCAACGGAGCTGCCGTGTCCTGGGAATCTCGAAAACAGCGCACCGTTGCGCTTTCATCCACCGAGGCGGAATACATGGCGATCAGTGACGCAACAAAAGAAGCCATGCACCTCATCAGCTTCCTCAAGGACTTAGGGTTTCCCGATCTCGCGCGTGTGACTATCTTCAATGACAACCAGGGAGCTGGAAAACTTGCGGAGAACCCTGTTCACCACTCACGTTCCAAACACATAGACGTGTGTCACCACTTCATAAGTCAAGTGCTGAAGGAACAACCCATCGAATTGCTCTACCTTCCCACGGAACGAATGATTGCCGATGTGCTCACAAAGAGTTTACCCGGACCGAAACACATGGAGTGTATATCTGGATTCGGAATGTCATCGAGAAAATTACTCCAGAGTGCATCTTAAGGGAGAGTGTTGGAATTCATAATTCGCGCTCTTACGCCATATTTACTTTATTGACTCTAATATTAACCTCAGTGTGGCGCTTTAATCTTTTTACTTTTTACACACACATTGATACAACACATTCATAAAAAAACTGTTCTGTTCAATCTTTGACTCGATCAATTACACAAGTTCTTTAAATCATTATTTGTATCTATCGGTCTTTTAATAAATTCACAGTTGTTCGATAATTCGTCTACACTCACTCGCATCCTAACAGTATTTATCTTAAAATAAGACTTTCTTTTCTTTCTGTGCAATTTTATTCTCATTTAAAAATATGTTTTAACAATTCATGAATGAATGAATGTTGAGAACTTTTTTATTTTTAATTTTTTGATAACAAATTCTGCTGAAGCCTCAAAATTATTCAATAAAATTAATCTTTCAGTCTTGATTCTAATATTGAAAACGTAGAAAAAGAGAAACAAGAAGGTAGCAAAAGAAAAGATTGTAAATCAGCAGACAATATAAGTGAATCATCAGCAATAGAAAATTATGATAGAAAAGGTATATTTAACATTATTTGTTTTTTCATCGAAAATTTTGCATTACCTTAACATTTACCGGAAATATTTTTAATTAGTAATAAATATAACTAATTAGTAATAAAAAAACACATGAATTTTTTAATGAAACTCTCAAAATCTATATCAGACAAATATTACTGATTCACAATGATAAGTCTATAACTTATTCACAAAAGCTTATCTACGCCGAGAATTAGTGAAATTTCCATCTAATTAACATATGCGCATTTTTTAATAAGTTGTAGCCTTATCGCTATTTCAGATTTCATGTTGAATTCAGGAAAACGCCGTGTGGCGATTTGGAACAGAATTCGTCCGTAATTTACTCGGAATTCGTGCGACTTTGTTCGGAAAACGGTTACACATAAAATATTCGCCCAAATTACCGACCGAATTTTGTACGGTATTCGTGCGAATTACTAACGAATATTTTAAGAACATTTCGTGTGAATTCCTATAATCGTGTGGATTCTTATAAGAAATTGATAAGAATTCTGCACGGAATTTCGGCTGAAACTTTTTTTCGTACGAATTACTAACAAATTCTTTACCGTACAAAATTCTTTCGGAAAAGTGGGCGAAATTTTTTTAAAAAAAATTTTCAGCCAATATTCCGTGCGGAATTCTTGTCAATTTCTTATGGGAATTCGCACGGCATTTATTTAAATTATTTATTAGTAATTCGCCAGAATACCGTACAAAATTTGGTCGAAATTGTGGGCGAAAATTTTTGTTGTTCCCATTTTTCTGAACAAAATCGCACGAATTCTGTTTCAAATCGCCACACGGCGTTTGTCAGGATTCGACAGGAAATATGGACGAATTCCAAACGATTTCCTTACGAATCATTTTAACCTGGGAAAGATTTAAGTTTTGTTACATTTTCAATTAATTTTTATATTGCAAAAAACTATTGACTAAAAATATATTGTCTTGTTAAAGAAATTTATCGTTCAAATAACCTTAAAAATTATTTCAATTTTTTTCTAAAAAAAATTGAATTGAAAGAATTTTTATACTAATTGTATTTATTTTTAAAAAGACCATATTGACAGATAATCTAGGTAACAGAATTTTTTTAAAATAACAATAAATTTTTTATCAAAATTACCGAAATGTATGTTTTAGGCGCTTTGCTTATAACAAAAGTCCGTACAAATAAAAGAGAAATGGATGATGTCTCTACAAAATATAATAAGAAAATAAAAATCAAAGGTATTTTATATCTTCCCTTATTTAGAAAAAAATTAAGTAATAAAACCAATGTAATATGAGTATAAATAAATATTCTAAGGTTTTTGAGGTCGCTAATTCTGCCGTCCCAGGAAAAAAATTTTAATTTGATCCAAATTTGGGTCCAAATTAAATTCTAATATGATTCAAATTAAATATTAGTTAAATTTAATTATAATTCCTTAATTAAATCCAAATTTACATTTAATGAAATTAATTTCTTTAATTAAGTCCAAATTTATATTTAATTAAATTTATTTTTATTAAATAAATTCAATGTAATTTTTGGTGAAACTTATTAATGTTTAATTAAATTTAATATGAATTAATTAATGTTTAATTAGTTAATAAATTTGGACTTAATTTGCTACATATAAAAACTTAATTAGAGTTAAATTAAGGGTTAAAAAGTCTAGGCTTATTAACTTTTAATTTAAGTTTAATTAATACCTTATTTAATTGAAATTAACATCAGTTTAATTCTGAATCTGAATCAGTATAACTTTACTAATTTATAGAGATAACCTAACGAAACTATTAGTTACATCCCTAGCAGATTTGGATCACCGACCTATCACTGAATTCGGTGATGGTTCGGTGATGACTCGGTGATCAGCTAAAAAAATATAAAGTTGTCAAAAAAGTAATTTATATCACAATTGATAATGAATTAGAATATATTAATGAACAAATATGATTACTTTTTTTAAAAGAATAAGTACTTTTTATTGCAAAATTATTGAAATAAAAAAAATAAAATTTCAGTGATGGCTCGGTGATAAACCAGTAATTTTGAAAAAAAGCAAAAAATTAATAAAATTAGCACTGTACTTATATGTCCCATATATATTAATATATATTAATGTTAATTATATAAAAAAAGTCACATATTTTACTATTTTTACATTAAAAAGTAAAATATGTGAAGAAAACAACAGCGCCATGTGGTAATTTCCCACTTACCATACCGCAACGACTTACCATCGCGTCGCAGTGCATTATCATCCGCCAGGAGGGGTTGTGTGTTCTTTTAAAATATCAGATTATTGAAATGTAAAGAAATAAAACATTTTTATATAGGAAATTTGTGAAATTGAATAAATTTACAGAAAAAGTTCATTAATATACTTTAGGAATCAGCGCATTAAAATACATAAAAGTACGTAGTATAAAAAAATATATTTTTAAAAAATTCAAAAAATATTGTTAAAATTATTTGCCCACGATCGGACTAGGCTTAAAATTTTCGTAAAAACAAGTATTTTGTTTGAAAAAAATCGATGAGTACGTTAATTGAGAAAAATAACATTTTATCTTTAAAACTTCCAAATTTAATTTTAATATCATTTGAAAAAAAATTTTGATTTGTTTTGAAAAGTACGTTCAAAAACTCACATTTCAAAAAAAAAATTTTAATTGATGCAATTTTAAGGAAGTACTGAGCATTCATAAATCAAAAGTCATGAAAAGTCTGAAGTTTTGAAAAATATATATCTCGAACAAGGCTTGCTGAAAAAATTTGAAAAAATTTATGAAAGCTAGTCTCAATTACTACTAAAAGAAAAAAAAGTTTAAAAAAACGAAGATGCAATTGCAGATGGACTTCGAATTTGGCGTGGAATGCATCATATATACGCAATGTCTTTACCTTGATATTTGTGTTTGGAAAGTATTTTTATTATTATGAAGTTAAATAAAATTAAAGATATTTTTTAACAGACCACGTCAATATTAATAATGTTTAATGGGAGCTTAAAAATTTATGAAATTGGTTCAACGGCCAGAAGAAAGAAGATTGTTTTTGATACACATTGGAGGAAAATGCAGTATGCATTTATGATTTTAGTAATTTCTAAATATATTTAATTTAAAAAAAATTGTATTTCATATTAGATTTGTATTACCAAGTATTACAAGGACAGTGTAAACTTCAATACCAAAGTAAACTTTCTCTTAAGAAAAACTTGTTTTCTATTCGACTTATTATTAAAATATTAAAAATGATAAACTAATTGAGTTAGAAGTATTTCTACTTTCTTAATTTGAATCAGTGAAATTGTTAGAAGTCGGTTACTGATTCATTTAGTGAAACTTTCACAGGAAATCAGTGATATATGACTAATTTTCAGTGAAAATTTTACTAAATGATTTAGTAACCGACTTCTAGCTATTTCACTGATTTAAATTAAGAGAGTACATAAAAAAGATTCGAATTGAACAGTGTCTGTTCATTTTGGAAGCAAATTGAAATATATATTTTTGTTAAAGTTTATTTGTATATACAAAAGGAAAGGCTGTAAAAAGGTATGGAAAATATTGTAATATCACTGAATAAAAGTTAGTATTTTTTTATCTTAAAACATTATCAATTTAATTGTTTATCATTTTTCTATAACAAAAAATTGTATTAAACAACGCTGTATTTTTTAAACTTATGCTTTGAAAGGACGCCATTTACATTTATAAATTTTATTCTCGAACGTCCACTGGTTATTGGTGTATATTAATAAATGCACTTTAATTTTTTTTATTTACTATCGGGGGCATCTCAATTAGATTATTTACAATCAGGGACATAGCAAAAAATTTCCAATCTTACGTTCTGATATTGGCGCTCTCTCGACACAATAAATAATAATTAAAAAAAAATTTTATTAATTAAAATATTTTATTTTTAAGTGTAAAAAGTTTTTATTTAATTTAGAATAAAAATTAGTGAGACGAAATTGAATATTTTTCGTCTTATAAAATCAAGTTTGCCTTAAAAGAACTTTTAATTTATAATCTTGCAATTTTGTACAAAAAGCAATAACCTTCTGAAACATTAATTTTTGACATTCTTGTTTAATTTTCAATGTGAATGCTTCACGATTATTAAGAAGGAATATTGTTTATTACAATATAATTGTGTCAATCCACTGACTTTTTGATGATAGCTGTTGCAGTTTTTAAAAAAATCTAGTTTTGAAATATATTAATTTGGAAAAGTTTTCTTAGTTCATTAATCATAACATTATGACAATTTTTCTTTTTTTGAATTAATAATACAAAATTCTGAGGTTAATATTTGACTATCATTTAAAGTTAATATGTTAATACTTTTTTATTTATATTTAATTGAAATTCTTCTTTTGAATTTAGGATTTTATATATAACTTAAAATTGTTTTTCTCTAAATGAAATAATTTTTTAATAGTAAAAATTTTTAACATTTTTTTTTAATGCATATTTAACCTGTTTATGAAGTGCGATGTGAAAGGTAGAAAAAAGAAATTTTAAAAAATGTAAAACATTATTTTATTTTTAATTGTTTATAACAACCGTTCCCCCCTTGCCAAAATAACAATTTTTGTATTATTCTTTGGTTGTTGTTGATTTTTTTGTTTGTTCTGTTTCGATTTGTTTTTTCTTTTTTCTCTAAATTATCTTCTCTTCCGCTGTTCTTTTGTACTTCTTCGTCTTCCTTTTTATTTTTCTTATTTTTTTTGCAGCCTAAAACAAGAAGTTTATATGTATTTTTTATTCTAATTTTTGTATTGATATATTTATTAACTAATTTATTTAATAATAATCGTACCAAGAATTCTTTGTAACGGTCTTTTCTTTGTTGGCCTCCGCTTTTTGACCTTTTATGTCTTTTTCTTTCATTCTGAAAATTTTTAAATATTTAATTCTATATTTGCGATTGATTATGAGAAAAGGGATCTTAGATATCATACAAGTATTTTTTAATCATAGTTTTATATTCAGAAAAAATTAGGGTTAATTTTGAAAAAGTAGAGACAAAAATTTTTTTGGAAAAAAACTTTTTAGCATAGGAAACTATATGAAAAATTCTTTAAGAATTTTATATTTTTTTGTTGGAAATGCATCAGCTTTCAAAATATAAATAACATTTTATTTGAAAAACATAAAAATAGAAAATTAGGGTTAAAGTAGTGTTAAAACTAATTTTAAAAAAATATATAAAACACATAAAAAAACATGAAAAATTGTTTAACAAAAACCTTGTTTCTAAAGTAAGATCTATAGTTTTATTCAATTTACTCAGAATTATAAATAATAATATATGTTCAAAAATACTTACATTCTTGCTTTTTTCTAATTGTTCTGGTGCGCTAGTTGCTCCTAATGCCTCTTCGGTCTCGCGAACAGTTTGATCAGTAATCTGAAAAATTATTTTTAGGATTAATAATAATTGTGAAGAATAACATTTGATTTAAATTACTTACATTCTTCGGGTCTTTCTCTGAATTCATTTTTTGATAAAAAATTTTCTGGACCAGTATTTTTCTGTGAAATAAATTTTTAGGATTAGAATAAAATTAATTTTGAAATTAACATTCTGCGTTTTTAATTAAAATATACAGAACAATTTTTTTACATGAACTTTTTGAATAAAATTGTTTTGTTTAGCTACTGTTTTTCAGTCTTTAAATTCCCGGTTTTTTCCCGGTTTAAGATATTAAAGTTTTTTCCCACTAAAATATATTATGAAGCAAATAATAACTTTAATATTAATATAGAACTGATATTTCTTTCGTTTCCCCGATACTTCCCGTTTTTTTTCGTTTCCCGGCTATTTCCCGGTTTGTAGACACCCTGTTGAACAAAATATTATTCACAAATTTTTATTGTTTCAATAAATTTTAAACAAAATATTTTATTTTTAATAAAAATAAATAGCGTAGAATTATAGAGAATGTTTTTCAAAACTTAACCTACGTCAAACTAGAGATTTTTTATTTACGCGGTTGGCGAGAACTCACCTAGGATGGGTCAAATGTTTTCTTCTTTTAATATAGCAATAAAAATTTGGAATCATTCATTTTGTCTCTGAAATTGTTATATGTTAACAAACAATATATTTATTAATGTTTTTTTAATTTTTTATTTGTTTAGACAATTTATTATTAATGATTTATAACTTTTTGAAATATACAACTGGTGAATTACTAATTTTACATCCAATCTATCTTTTATTATATTCTGCTTGATAAATTGCAAAATTTTAAAAAATGCATCTTTTTAGTTGCAGATCAAAAAATGTTAATAAATAACAACAATGTAAATTCGGTTTGACCCACCTTGGGTGGGTATCCAGTGCGGCAAAGGTTAATAAGCGACTATTTGCAAAAAGTAAAAAAATAATTTATTTCAATATATTTTATTAAAAACGCAAAATGTAAAATAATTATTTTTTGACAATAAATTATGAAACCAGGGTGTCTAACAAGAAATAAGAAAAAAAATTCCTGTTTTTTCCCTGACTCCCCCCTGCCATTTTTTGATTTTTCCCTGACTTTTTAATAACCTTATTTCTGTTTTCTTTAGACAAAAATAAGGCTACTGACATATTTAACAATAAATTAATTTCTAATGGTAGTAATAAATGGCAATAAAAACCAGTCAAGTTTTTTTAGATTAAAAAATTTTTAAATTCACAAAAAATTTTAATTTTTGTAGAAATTTCCCTGACTTTGAATAAAATTTTCTGAAATTCCCTGACTTTTCCCTGAGCGTTAGACACCCTGGAGACACAATATATTTCTTTCTTGGTTATGTTAATTTTATCTTTCAAAATTTTGTAAAATCAATTTCAATTTTCTTTACAGTTAAAAACTACATATAAATTTAATTTTAAGTCGACAGGGCATAAAAATAAAATAAAATTGTAAAACTTTCAGAAAAAATTATCTGTTTAAAAATTAATCTATGTGTATATAAATATCAGGTTTCACACTCCTTTATTGTAAATAAAAAGTAGATAGCAAAAAGTAGCTTTCAGGGTTAAAAAAAGTTATTTGAAGTATGTGTGAAAAAATATATTTGTTTTAGTGTATTAGGAATTTATTAAAATTGTAAAAGGATACTATTACCTTTCTAGAAATTAATAATTTTAAAGTGCAAGAATTATTGGAGATTTCTGGTTTTAAATTAAAAAATTTTCTTTGATAAAAATATAAATATTATTGTATTGCTTTTATTACTAAATTTATCGTTTAAATATTTATTGAAAAACAAATAATTTAGGATTGAAAATGTCATGAAAGTATAAAGAATGCCTGATATATATATAAAAGATAAAGATAAAAAGAATGAAAAAAATCCCAACTTACAAAATATCGTACTTTCGCTTGTGTCCTCTTGCTTATGCTCGAACTGGTTGTCAACACTGGAAAGACTGGAAAGAAACTGACCAAGGATGAAGCAGCGTCTACAATAAGCGCGTCGGACGTGAAAGCAAAAGTGAACCTAATGTGTGAGAGGTGTACGAAAATATACGTCCATACCCCTCTCTCTCATTGGGCCCATGTTGCGTTTAGTCCAACGCGCTTACTGTAAGCTGAGTCTACATTGGGCACGTTAGCACACGAACGTGAATGTGTACGAGCTGACGTCACAATGTTATGCATATGGATGACGTCAGCACGTTCACGTCGCGTACGCACGTTCCCAATGTAGACTCAGCTGTAGGAAGCTGCTTGACCACCGGTTGCTGTAGGCACTCGCCATAAACACTTGTTTCACTTGTGATTGGATGTGTGATCTCTGCTTTTGGTCTACCCCCCGCTAATGTGCTATTAATAGAACGTAAATACAAAGAAAAATAAATTCTATCATACACCAAATATCTTCTGCCGCGTATACTTATCTGTTTCGCAGTGAATTATTTGTGAATATTTGTGTTTCAAAAATTTTACATTTTTGGAAAACATCAGGAATACGAGGATCAGTTTGAAAGGTTTAAAAAATATAATAAGTATATTGACTTTTTAACTTTTTTTAAAACTATTTTCTTTCACCTATTTTAATTTTGTGTATGCTTTCGACATTCATTTTTTGATATTGTTATAATAAACTAATATTTAAATTCAATGTTTCCATAAATTTTGTTATACTTCATCAGCCTTTTCTTCATTACTACAGTTATTTTTTTTAGCTAAAATAATAATTTTTGATTTTTTAATTTTCATTCGTTCTTTAAAAAATCAAATATATACTTTATGTGATGCATTCCACGACAAAAATATTAGAACATTTGAATTAATTTTAGTGTTACAAATGTTGCAAACGAAATACCTTTTTTTATTTAATTTCCTGGGCATTGTAACCAACGAATCAATTTTAATTGCAAAAAAAATTAAATTGAGTTTGAAAAAGTAAAAATTAAACATTTGTTGTAGTCTCGGAAAAGATGGCCACAAAACTTTCACGACATTTATTAACACCATTTTTTTCTTGCGGCTGTATTAAATACAAAAATGCGTCGATTTAATTCGGTATCACTCTAAAAATGTTTTTACGGTATTTTCAAATGATATTACTATTAAATTTTTGAGTTTTAAACATAAAAAGTTATTTTTATCAATTAATGTACAGATCAATTTTTTTCAAAAAAACTATTTTGTTTTACGAAAATTTTAAGCCTTGTCCTGTCATGGGCAAACAATTTTTTTTTCTAAAAAATTCAAAATGTTTTAGAAATATTTTTGGTTTTTTTATATTACGTACTTTTACGTATTTTAATGCGCTGATTACGAAAATCATAGTTAAAATATCCGAAAATTTGATTTTTATGATGATAACCCTAAAGAAAGTCCTAAAAATTTTTTTTTCTCTTATTGGGTAAAATATGCGAAATTTTTAAAAAATGCATAAGATAAAAGAAATGTATTTAAATAAGATCTATAACTTGTGTCTAATTTTTTTTTATTTTTGCATATTTAACTCAATAAACGAAAAATACCATAAATTTTTGGACTTTTTTTATAGTTTTCACCATGAAAATCAAATTTTGGGGCATTGTCACCATGATTTTCGTAATTAGCTTATCAAAATATATTATTGAAGACAAGAATCAAATTAAAACCACTTGCCATGAAAATAATTATAGCTATAATGTTATGATTATGATAAATAAGCATACCAAATTTTACCCAAATCCATTAAAACATGTTAAACTTAACGTGTTCACAAAAAAGAGGTCCACACATACATATACAAACATCTTTTTTCCATCTTTATAGAAAAAATGACGGTTTAATTATTTTTTTTATAAGTCCTCAAATTCTCGAGTTATGAATTTTTAAAAATCTGATTTTGTCAATTTTTTTTTTGAATATACCTAATTTTAATGACAAGTAACTATAAATGTATTGAATTTGTGAGTTGTGGCCAACATACAAAAAAATTTCAGTTTTTCATCGACTTTCAAAATATGTTAATGAAAAAAAAAATTTTGAATTTATTTATAAAAAAGCAGCGGTTTTTTTTATAAACAAATTAAATTTGTTTAAAAAAAAAGTTTCACTTTTTTTGTTTTTTTTTTGTTTTTTAGAATAAAATGTATTATAATTTGCTTTTCTATGAGTTTACTAAAAGATCCTAGTGCCCAAAACACTTTTTATTTCAAAAAATAAAAAAAAACGAAAAAAAAGTAAAAAAATTTTTTTTAAACAAATTTTATAAACAAGAGGATCATCAGGCCCACTCCAAAACTTATTACAAAATTTTCCTCTTATTTTCATGTGTGTAAAAATAAAAAAAAAATTTAAAAAAATCGCCCCTAAATTTAAAAATATTTAATTTGTTTATAAAAAACGCCGTTTTTAATAAACAAATTCAAAATTTTTTTTTCGTTAACATATTTTGAAAGTCGATAAAAAACTGAAACTTTTTTGTATCTTGGTCATAATTCCTAAATTCAATACTTTTAGAGTTACATGTCATTAAAATTAGGTGTATTTTAAAAAAACTCGAAAAAATCAGATTTTTAAAAATTCATAACTCGAAAATTTGAGCACTTATAAAAAAATAAAAAAATACGTAAACCATTTTTTTTCTATAAAGATCGAAAAAAAATATTTACCGAATTTAAAATGTCATATGTAAATCTCACGTGGAATCGCCCATATATATGCCATTCCATGAGTTTTTAGCACTTTTCGGAGTAACCTTTCCAAATTAAATGAAACATTTTTTTATAATATTTATTAATATAAAGGTCCGAAATAATCACTCTTTAAGTAAAAATGATTGTTTATTTAAAAAATACAACAATAAATACTGGAAAAAATTAACTTCGTTCCTGCTACTCCAAATAAATTGGTTTAAAGATCAAAATTTTCTTTATTTTTTACGCTTTAATACCGCACAAGAAAAATAATGTATTTGAAAATAGTTAACTCACAATTTATTAAACAATGTTTGTTTTCATTTTTGTATTTTATTTATTGTGAAACGTTAGGCTATAGTTCCCAGGCGCGAAGGGACGCTGGGTTCAGGCCTTTTAAAGACTCGTTGAGCATTGGCCAATATTGACTGAGCCTTGGTCAGTCAGCGGGAATAAGACTCATCCAAGCTAGAATGTAACACCGATTCCGACCTGAAGCTCCACCCTTGATTCAGCATTGGTGACCAAGACTCAATTAATCTTGCCGAATGCTGATTTAGGCTCGCTCAAGACTGCTCCCACTGTTACTTACTATTCTCGCGTTCAATAATTCTTAATAATAATAGTAATAATAATAATCCTATTAATATTTTGTAATATTATATTTATAGATAATATTAAAACAACATTAGTATTCATTAAAAATATGATTTTAATTTATTAATAATAAGGAGATAAGTTGTATTGGAATCTTATAAGAGTCAATAGAACTTATTTCCTTTAATTATTATAAGTAATTTCAAAAAAATGTACTATTATTTAATTAATTTAATCCGAAGTTTTTTACTATTTTTGTTTCATCACTTAAGATTAATTTAACCTGTCGAAATAAAACCTAATCTAATTTGAAAAATCTTGCTCGCATTGGGCACCGAACCACGACCTAACGCTCACGCTCGCGCTCGCAATTTTACTACGCTAACCACGGGGCCACACTGGCTACTTGGCGACATTCTGTTAATACCAGTGATGTTTTTATGCTAAATTTAAAATCTTCTTATCGTTAAATTACTTATATATTTTTAACATTAATATAAAATTATTTTAATTTATATATTGCTGTTAATTTAAATAAATATTGAGCTGAAGAACATAACGTTAATTGTTTAACGGTTACAAAAACCAATTTATTAAAGTTTGTTCAAATTTTAATCATTACCAATCGAAAGAGCATGAAAAAATGTGTCGGAATCCATGAGTTTTATTCCAAATTTGATGTCGGAAAGATATGAAAAATCAAAATTAATTTAACCTTTCTCAAACGTTAACGATTGCGTTATCGGGCGCTTATTAAATTTTGATTTTTCATATGTTTCCGACATCAAATTTGGAATAACACTCATGGATTCCGACACATTTTTTTATGCTCTTTCGATTGGTAATGATTAAAATTTGAACAAACTTTAATAAGCACCCGTTAACGCGATCGTTAACGTTTAAGAAGCCATAACTTCTTCAATATTTTGATTTTTCATATCTTTCCGACATCAAATTTGGAATAAAACTCATGGATTCCGACACATTTTTTTATGCTCTTTCCATTGGTAATGATTAAAATTTGAACAAACTTTAATAAGCACCCGTTAACGCGATCGTTAACGTTTAAGAAGCCATAACTTCTTCAATATTTTGATTTTTCATATCTTTCCGACATCAAATTTGGAATAAAACTCATGGATTCCGACACATTTTTTTAGGCTCTTTCCATTGGTAATGATTAAAATTTGAACAAACTTTAATTAACACCCGTTAACGCGATCGTTAACGTTTAAGAAGCCATAACTTCTTCAATATTTTGATTTTTCATATCTTTCCGACATCAAATTTGGAATAAAACTCATGGATTCCGACACATTTTTTCATGCTCTTTCGATTGGTAATAATTAAAATTTGAACAAACTTTAATAAGCACCCGTTAACGCGATCGTTAACGTTTAAGAAGCCATAACTTCTTCAATATTTTGATTTTTCATATCTTTCCGACATCAAATTTGGAATAAAACTCATGGATTCCGACACATTTTTTTAGGCTCTTTCCATTGGTAATGATTAAAATTTGAACAAACTTTAATTAACACCCGTTAATGCGATCGTTAACGTTTAAGAAGCCATAACTTCTTCAATATTTTGATTTTTCATATCTTTCCGACATCAAATTTGGGATAAAACTCATGGATTCCGACACATTTTTTCATGCTCTTTCGATTGGTAATAATTAAAATTTGAACAAACTTTAATAAGCACCCGTTAACGCGATCGTTAACGTTTAAGAAGCCATAACTTCTTCAATATTTTGATTTTTCATATCTTTCCGACATCAAATTTGGAATAAAACTCATGGATTCCGACACATTTTTTCATGCTCTTTCGATTGGTAATAATTAAAATTTGAACAAACTTTAATAAGCACCCGTTAACGCGATCGTTAACATTTATTTAAGGTTAAATTAAATTTGATTTTTATTTTTCATAACTTTCCGACATCAAATTTGGAATAAAACTCATGGATTCCGACACATTTTTTCATGCTCTTTCGATTGGTAATGATTAAAATTTGAACAAACTTTAATAAATTGGTTTTTGTAACCGTTAAACAATTAACGTTATGTTCTTCAGCTCAATAAATAAATTATATTAAAATTTTTTTTAATTAATGGAATAAAAAAACTTTGTAATAAATGTATAAACTTTTATTTTTATTAAACTCACTCTCCTATGTCTGCGCGTGCACATTCATTTTAAGGCACCATTATTCAAAATTACATAAATAAAAAAATTTGGAAATTAACATTTTTTAGTTAAAAAGATTAAAAAATTTTATTTATGATAAAATATTTCAATTACCAAAAAAACTAAAAAATTTACATGTAAACAAATTTGTTTAAAAAAACAACAATTTTCAATTTCATTGCATGAAGAAAAATTTTTATTCTTTTTTAATAAAGAAAATTTTTCTCTGTTTTTAAAAAAATTGGTTTTTTAATTTTCATTAACGCATTAATTTCTCATATCGTTTTTAAGTGTTTAAAAAATCAAATTCTGTCTATTAAAAAAATGTTTTTTTCAACAATTTCTGTAAATGAAACAAAAACCATATAATTGATTAAAACAAGTCGTAAATTCAGATGTTCATTACATGAACTTTTTGCTTCCTCTTTACGATCAGCAAAAAAATATGCTTCTTCGTGGAGAAAGCATTAACAAAACAATTATTTTATATTCAAACTTGAATTTAAATAAATATAAAATTTTTCAGCTAAAATGTGTATTTTCTATTTTTTAACTTTCATTAATTTATTAAATTTACCTCAAATGTAAATTTTATATACCAATCGATTCGTTTTTATGTAAGGAATACAATTATTTCATCTATAAACTTAAATTTAAATAATCACAAAATTTTATAGCCAAAATGTGAATTTTTGATTTTTTAACTTTCATTGATTCTTTAAATTTAAATTAAAACTATACTTTATATATACTGATCGATTTGTCTTGACGTAAGAAATACAATTTTATTATATATAACCTTAAATTTTTCTATTTAAAAATTTTTTCGATTAAAAAAAAATTTTTGGAAAAAAGACGATAAAACTTTTTTTTTTGGTATTTTTTAAAAACCTTTGGTCAGATTTGAGATATTATTATGATAAATGAGCCTATCAAATTTTATCTAAATCCATTAAAACCTGTTGAAGTTATCTTCTAAACAAAAAAGGGATCCACACACATACATTCCGGACAATTGATCAAGATCTCATATAACATATTTCTATATAGAGAAAAATTTGTTTCCGACATCTTGAAAATTTTTACTAACGAAAGGACTACAAAGCTTCCTCCACGAGGAAGCAAAATTTATAGGGAATAAAAACATTTGGCAAACACATTTTTACAATAAATTGCTTTCAGTAAGCGGTAAAACTAACTGATTTTTTTGGCATGAACTTGATATACCTTACGTCCCTACACAGAAAAAAGATGAATTCATTATTTGTTGCATCTCAAAATGAATTCATGTTAAACGACGTATCAAATTGAGTATAAATTTTGTAATTAATTTGAGATTAGGTTTTTCTATGTACGAAAATTTACTAAAAATTTGGTTAAATGTAAAGCATAGTAGTAAGGAAAGCGCAAAAAAAGTTATGTTAAGTATATTACTTTATTAAAGATTTGAAAATCTAAAAAAAATTGTAGTAAATGTATAGTAATTAGAAAAAATGCATCATATAAAATCAACGATATAAAAACTAGTAATGTAAAAATTATCTTGAATGACTTCAACAACTTTTAATCTACTTTCATTAAAATCAATTAAGAAAAGGTTTTGCTGACTTTTGGAGGATCAAAAAATAAAATCCTTTTAAAAAATTTATTATTTAATATGGCTGCATACATGGGTTGTGTTTCTAAGGGTAAAGGAAAATTTTTAGAATTTTTTTCGAGGCTCTAAACAACCGTATACTGTCCGTGTTTGGACTTTGAAAATTTTGCCCAAGTAAGGGGTGGCTTTTAGGGGTGAGACCGATGGGTCTACACATATGGGTTGTGTTTCTGAGGGTAAAAGAAAATTTTAGGAATTTTTTTGGTGGCTCTAAACAACCGTGTACTGAAGATATTGCAAAATTTACAAATTTGCTACATCTAAGGGTGGTTTTGCAACCCTTATTTTATTTTTTTTGAAGTTTTATATTATATTTTGTGTTTTGGGACTTGTCTAAAGACATTTTTTTTTCGTTTATATGAACGTTCAAAACTTTTATATCATGAGAATATATATTCGCGGAAAATTTTTTTTTACTTGGCGTCGATTCTCTACCGCGAATCTTGAAAACTTTTCGAGATATTCAATTTTGGTCGAAAAATGCCAATATTTTGAGAATATATATTTGCAGAAAATTTTTTTTTTACTTGGCGTCGATTCTCTACCGCGAATCTTGTTATTAACATAGTGTTACTTCAGTAACAGCAAAGGTTACATTCCTTAAGTTGACCCATGACGAAAGCAATCAATTTTCTAATTGATTTATTCTTTTTTTACACATTTCAAGATTCAAATTTGTACTGGGCATCACAAAATCGTAGTTATATTACACACACTGAAAGAAATGCTATCGAAATTTCAGCCATAAATTTATGGTTGAGAGTTCTGCACGGAAAGAAATTTTCTGTAGAATTTACAGAAACTCCTGCGCCATCTACTGATGTTTCTCCAAATAGAGAAATTTGTAGAATCATTGGCATTAAAATCTGTTAATTCTACAAGTTTGAGCTACAGTTCTTAAAAACTGTTGAGTGACCAAATTATGTATACTATATGGGGATAATATATATTTGGTAGAGTATTTCTTATAGGTTATATTCTCCTCCGAATACATTAAATTCGCGGAACATTATTGTATAAATTAGTATAACTTCTATGTAAATAAATTCATCCTTCAATAATTTTCTAACAAAAAAAATGAGGAGCAAGTTTTCAAAACTTATGATAAATCCACTTTTTCTTATGTCCCCAATGGGAAACTGCCACGAGTAACCATTGGCGTATTAATTGGCCCAATGATGGGAGCCAATGAAAAAACCATTGGCACCCAATAATGGACCATTATTGGTAAAGTCATGGGCTGTCCACGCCGATGCCAATGATTGGCAACCATCATTGGCAAATTATTGGCAACCAATAATTAGCCAATATTAAAAATTTTAATAATAATTTAAAAAATCAATAATTTAAAAATAAAATTTTTATTTTTATTATTTTTTAATAGTTATTATTATTATTATTTTATTTTTAATAATTAAATTAAAATAAAAAAATGGTCATCAAAGTATTAGTGAAACCATTTCTTCCAAAAAAGAGTTTGTCTCAAATCCAATTAATAGGAGAGACATCGGGTAGAAAAAAATTTTCGATCACTGCTTATATACCAATCTAATGGCACCTCAACTGCGAGAAACAGTTATGATGTTCTCCCTCTCTGTGGCGTTGAGCGAACTAAAGTCTAGAGCTGAGCCATCAGCGCAGCGCGGGAACAATTAAAAAAATTTGATTTTATTAGATATTTTATTTTATAATAATTAACGAATTATTAAGTATGACATTATGTTATTAATAATTATTAATGACATTAATTATTTATTAAGTTAATTATTTGTCATATTTAAAATAAAACAAAATATCTAATAAAATCAAATTTTTCAAATGTTCCCGCGCTGGGCTGATGGCTCAGCTCTGGACTTTAGTTTGCTCAACGCCACAGGGAGGGCGAACATCATAACTGTTTCTCGCAGTTGAGGTGCCATTAGATTGGTATATAAGCAGTGATCGAAAATTTTTTTCTTGTCGAAATTTTTTTCTACCCGATGTCTCTCCTATTAATTGGATTTGAGACAAACTCTTTTTTGGAAGAAATGGTTTCACTAATACTTTGATGACCATTTTTTTATTTTAATTTAATTATTAAAAATAAAATAATAATAATAATAACTATTAAAAAATAATAAAAATAAAAATTTTATTTTTAAATTATTGATTTTTTAAATTATTATTAAAATTTTTAATATTGGCTAATTATTGGTTGCCAATAATTTGCCAATGATGGTTGCCAATCATTGGCATCGGCGTGGACAGCCCATGACTTTACCCATAATGGTCCATTATTGGGTGCCATTATTGAAATTATATTGGCATCCCTGGCTCCCATTATTGGGCCATTAATACGCCAATGGTATTTTTCCCATTGGGTCGAGAAATTAAAACAAACTATTTTTCTCACTTAATCACTACAGTTAATTTTGAAATAAAAAATTTGTAATAATTTATTTCTATAATAATGTTTATATACTTAAGACGTTTCCTTTTTAATTAAACTTTCTTGCCGACACTATGATAATAATAAAAACACTAAATTCGCCTTAACCTCTCGCACTCAATCGTACTCAGCCTTAGTCGAATCACTGCATTGTTTTCGGGCATACGTTAAATCCTTACAGAAAATATCTGTAAAATTAACAGATTTAGGAACATGTAAAATCTTCAAATCGATGTTAAAGAATTACCAGAAAATTTTTTTCCGTGTGGTTGAATTGGTTATACAGTCTGTCAAATTGGCAGGTAAGTTAGTTAATATTAGCCATGTGAAGTCTGATTCAGACATCTTGCTCTGTGGAAGTACTATTCGTTTGGTTGGATTACCCAAACTGTATGGTAGTAACAGTTCCATGTTAATTCAGTTATACGATATGACAGAAACAGCAAGAATTATGGCAGTAATAACGAAAAATTTCTTTCAGTGCAGCCCCACAAAAAAAATTTTTTTGTCTGGTGAACTAGACAAATCATTTTTCACGTATTTTGGGTCGATGAATCCGTATCCGTGGTCAGAATTCACAAGTTGGTTCGTTTTTTCTTTCTAACCTCAAAAAACTTACTTTTTTGGTACATTTTGTGAGATAATGAAAAAGCGTGAGCTAGTTTTGAAATTATGACCATGGATTACAATTTAGAAGTTACATTTACTTACCATTTAAATATATTCTTCAAATTAAAAATGGCGGATCCAACATGGCGGATATTTTACAAATTGTTCCGATTCGCTCGAAATTTGGTACTTGGGGGTTTTTGGGTCGCTGATTACGACTCTGGCGTCAGTTTTAAAAAATTAAAAATGGCGGATCCAATATGGTTACGGTACCCTGGTTACAGAAAGAAGGTCATATATATATTTTAAATGTGAAATATATAAGATTAGTCATTTTTTCTCACATTTTTTTGAGTCATATAATACAAGGCAGATTGTCTGTGTGACTATACTATAATGCAATATAAGATTAGTAATCCTTGACTTCAAAACCTTTTGTGTCAATTTTGCAGCGGATCATATCAATTTAAAAAAAATTCCATTCACTATGTAAGACTCCCTATTTTAAATTACAAAAATCTTAATTTTTATTTGCAATCAACGATCAAAAACTTCCATGTACTACTTTTCTCATCAGCCATATTGGATCCGCCATTTTGAATTTTTTTAAACTGACGCCAGAGTCATAAGCAGCGACCCGAAAACCCCCAAGTACCAAATTTCGAGCGAATCGGAACAATTTGTAAAATATCCGCCATTTTGGTCCGCCATATTGGACCCGCCATTTTTAATTTGAAGAATATATTTAAATGGTAAGTAAATTTAATTTCTAAATTGTAATCCATGGTCATAATTTCAAAACTAGCTCACGCTTTTTCATTATCTCACAAAATGTACCGAAAAAGAAAGTTTTTTGAGGTTAGAAAGAAAAAACGAACCAACTTGTGAATTCTGACCCCGGATTCGGATTCAGCGACCCAAAATACGTGAAAAATGTCTATACGTCTAGTTCGCCAGACAAATTTTTTTTTTGTGGGGCTGTGTTCCCTACCGAAAGAGTGGTACTGGAATGGTACTGAATTGGACTTGGCTTGAGTTCCACTTCAGTACCACTACCTGATAACCCATAAGAAGACATTTTTAAAGTACTTTAACAATAGTTTTAAAGGTATACAAGATCAACAAACCGTCTCTCACGATATACGTGTAAAACAGCAAAAAAAACATAATAGTTTGTAGAAAATTTCTGTTAAGTTTGGAAATTATATTGCAATCCCTCCTTGAACAATAGACCCCTAGGTCCTTTGTTGAAAGATTACAATTTTAACCCGAGTTTTATTGCTTAAAAAATTTATAATTTTAATAACTCAACTTTAAAAAATATATATTGAGATTCGTTAATATTTCTAGATTATGAATATCTAAAATTTATCAAAAAATAATTACATTTAAAAAAGTTATAATTCATCTCGTATACCTTAAGTTTGACAAAAAAATGGACATCATTTTTTAATTTAGCTGCCAAAGGACATATCATATGCATAATAATGTATGAAAATAATATAAATCCAGGAAAAACAAATATAATATTGAAATAAATATAAAGTATTAGTTTAAACATATTGAAAAAGCTAGTCGCTTTTCACTTTTATGAGGGTTTTAACGGTAACTCGACCCTTTTCGCAGGTAAATTTCCCAGTTCCATTTCAGTACCAAAATGCACCAAATTAGTACTGAGTTGGTACTGAGCCCTCAGTTCCAATTTCCCAGTACCAATCCAGTACCACTCTTTCGGTAGGGTTATTGTAGTTTATATAAATGTGAAACATATAAAACCGATTAAAAATAAATGATAATTTTCTCCAAAAAAAAAATTATTAACGCCGGTTCCACCGACCTCTGCGTCTCCACCGGCATCAGAATTTCCTCCGTCTCTAGTGCAAGTTTAATACTACAATGAAACAAACGAAATTAAAAATATTTATTATGAACTATCATAACTCCAGTAAGCTTACTATAACTATTTTCATAAATTACCGAAATTACAATTTTTAATTGCGATTTATGCTTTACATATTTTTATGAATTATAGCCAACATTTCTATACATTACCGTATAAATTTCCATAAATTACCGCATAAATTTCCATAAATTACCTCGAAAATTTCCGTAAATTACCGAAATCAAAATTTTTAATTGTCGTTCGGGCTATATATATTTTTGTGAATTATTCCAAAAATTTTCATAAACATTTCAAATCAAATTTCAACTATTTTAAAGAATTCAAAAAGCAAAGAATTTTTTTTCAATCTGTTTAAAAAAATTAAAAATATGCTGTTTTAAAGAATAAATTTAAGGTTATGTTGAATAATATGACTGAAAGTGTACAACAAAGTATAGGTTGTTTTCGACAGTCACTGGGTGTTAGCACCATAGAGTTATTATAAATAGAGTGGGGAAGGTATAGGAGCCACAGTAAGTGGCGATGAGACGCCCGAAGAGAGAGAAAGAAAACCGAAACCGTAGTTCTGTCCTTCTCTAAAAATGCTTCACTGCGCAAGCGCGGGCGAGTGACTGAAGGGGGCAGAAGAGGACAGATATACGGTTTCGGTTGTCTTTCTCTTTCTATGCAGCGGACGCTTAGGTACAGTCCTTCCCCACTCTATTTATAATAACTCTATGGTTAGCACCCGGTGTCAACAGTGGTGCTCAACTAGTTTAAAATGTAAATTGTGAAATTGCAAACATGTGAATAGGGCTTTAGTTGGAAAATTGTCGTTCTGACCACTGTTCGCTTTGTTCTAACGGAAATTACTTGGCAACAGGTCCCGACTGCGAACTGAATAATACTCCATGCTGATTTCATGCGTTGCACGTGTCGGGAGAACAGTATTTTTATTTTATTTTATAATTTTAAAAAATGTGTGAAAATAGTGAAAAAACGATTATCACCGGTTATTTGGATGAGGATGGGGAGTTGGTTGTACATCCTGAAAGTAATAAAGTACTCTACTGGGTAGAGCAAAACGGTAAGTACTTTTTTAAAATATGAAAATAATAATAATATAAAATAATTATACGAAATTGTAGTCAATTTGAGTTTTAATTATTCCCAACGTTAATTGATTTATAAGTCAATTAACACACATTCTAATTAATTAAATATTCAATTATTCCAAATTGTAATAAATTAAAAATTGATTTTTTCAAACTTTAAACAATTAAAAATTTCAATTCTGCAAATTTAAATAAATTAAATGAAACTATAATTATTCCACATTTTAATTAATTAATAATTCAATTGTTTCAAATTACAATAAATTGAAATTTAATTATTTCTAATTTTAGACAATTTAAAATCCAATTTCAGATTTCAATCAAATAATAGTTTTAAATAAATTTTCAAAATTTAGTTTTGAGTTAAACTTGTTTCCAAGAATTTTTCAGAGATATTTTCTAATTCTTCTATTTCCGCAACAACTTCAAATTAATTCGATACAAATTCCGATAAATCTTAAATATTAATTAATCAATCAAAACATTCACATATTAGATTTTTTAATCGACGCTAAATTTAATTCGTCACTTAAATTTTAAACTGTTAAAATTTTAATCAACCTGTAATTTAATCGGTCGAAACTTCAATCAACATTAATTTTAATCAAAACACAAATTGAATAATATTTTAATCTACTTTGAAATTAATTCATCTAAAGTTTATACTATATATCTTTCAATTTATCCAAATGTTAATCAAATTTAATTCCCATTAATTCACAT
Source organism: Leptopilina boulardi (assembly GCF_019393585.1). NCBI lineage: Eukaryota > Metazoa > Arthropoda > Insecta > Hymenoptera > Figitidae > Leptopilina > Leptopilina boulardi. The sequence goes on from NW_026137966.1 coordinate 676,991, forward strand.
TATAATTGTTAAAAATTGAAATCGATTTTAATTTTTATTAGACTACAATTTTATTTGGAAGAAGTAAATTTGGTCGATTAAAGTTTTAATTAATGATTGTTTTGATTAATGAATATTGGATTTTATTGAATTTCGTATCGAATAAATTTAAAGTTGATTGTAATTAGAAAAAAATATAAAATATGTAAAAAAATGTTTTTTTATAGGATTGGAAAAGTTGAAATATTTAGCCGATGAGGAATTGGACCAATTACTTGATACGACAACGCCGACTGAAGAAGACGTATCAACAAGATGTGGTACTTGAAAAAATTATTTCTAAAAGATAATAATTATTATTTGCAAAAAGCAGGTTTGCAATCGTTAAAATCACCTTGATTTAAATGACAATTCTCAAAAATTTAAATATTGTAAAAAATTTTCAAAAAATCCACGATAATTTAAACATAAAAATATTACCAGTAACTCCTTCAAAATTCAATTATTTTAAAAATATTTACCTACAGTTTTTTGTCAAATTAATTACTTTCAATAATGTTAATGAAGAATTTTAAAAATTAAATTATGAAAAAATTAAATTAAAAATTCTCTAAAATGTACTTGAAAATTTTCTATTTTCCAGTTGCAAACATTTTTTTATGGATATTTTAGAGAATTGAGAGATAAAAATTAAATAAAATATGTGTTTTCAAGAATTTGCCAAAATTAAAAAAAATGAACATCGACTCCGTTGGAGATTCATACTCATGTGAAATTCTTAAAAAAATATATTTTTTATAATTTTTATCTTTCAATCGTCAAAAATGTCCATAATAAACTGTTTGAAATCAGAAAAGTTGAAGTTGAGTTGAAGTTTAGCATTTTTCTTTTGCATAAGTTTGAAGAAAATTTAAGGGGAGGGGGGTGTATTGAGTTACTTAGAGTTTTATAGATTTCAAATAGGAATTTCTTAAAGGAATTAAGAGAAATTTTAAAAACTATTGAGACCATTCGAAAGTATATTAAATTCGTCTTTTGTAAGTGGAACGGTTTGGGATTGAATGCCCCAATATTAACTTGAGAACAATTATCTTCATAAAATAGGTCAATTTCTGTAGTCATTTGAAGATTTATTTGTGCTTGACATAAATTTAAATTTGACTAAAGAAAATAATCCGGGAAAAATTTAGAAATTACCGGGAATTTTGACGAATGAAAGTAGTAGACACTCTGATTTTATTAACGAATTAAATCAGTTAACTATTTTTGAAAAATATTTTCTTTACTGGTGATTTGTTTTTTTTTTAAATATGTACTTTTCATTAATTGCTTATGTTTTTAAATGTTACAAAAAGAAAATTCAAATCCAAGCCCGCCGATCGTGAAGGGAGGAAAGTCAACAGAAAAATCAACAGCAGGGCTGTCAACCGAAACTGGTACTAAAAATCATTTTTTAAAATAAAAATTTAAATTAAAATTTACAAAAAAAAGGTTCGTTGCATTTTTAAAAACTTATTATTTTTCCAGTGCTTCTAATAAAATTCATAGACTTTGTAATTTAAAATCTCCTCAAATTCAATTATTTTTAACAATATAAACAGTAAATGTTCCCAAATTCAATTACTTTTAAGAATCTAAACAGAAAATCTTCCAAAATTAATTTATTTTGAAAAACTTTTTCCATAATTTCCTAAGAATTAGCTGTTTCTAAAACATCTTAACTTCGGACCTTCTAAATTTCAATTATTTAAAATATTTTTTCATTAAATATTCTTTAAAATTCAACTACTGTGAAAGTCGCAATAGTCTTCATTAAATCAAATTTACAAAAATTTTAAGTTTAAATCTCTTGAAATTGAATTATTTAATTATTATTTAATTATTTTATTATTATTATTATTTATTATTAACTGTAGTTCTTTCAAAATTCAATTGTTTTTTACATTTTCAACAAGAACTATTCTAAATGAATTATTTTCAATAATTACAATAAGTTCTTTGAAAATTCGCTTTTTCAAGAAATTCGATATCAGAATCAGAAGTCATCTTTATTTTTTTTCAATATCAGAATCAAAACTCAACTTATCCAAATTACTTTTGATTTTGATATTTATTGTCTGGGAAGAGTGACGGAAAATAGTTTTTAGAAGGGACGGGTAAATTCCCGTAATCACCTACCATCAGAAACATATATATTTCTGACGTCCGAAAATTAAATTCTTCTTTTGCTTCTGTTACTTAACCGAATCAAAATTAAATTCTGCTTTCGTTTCTGTTACTTGACCGAGTCAAAATTAGATTTTACATTCGTTTCTGTTAGTTAACCGAATCAAAATTAAATTCTGCTTTCGTTTCTGTTACTTGACCGAGTCAAAATTAGATTTTAGTTTCGTTTCTGTTAGTTAACCGAATCAAAATACATTCGACATTTTGTTCTGTTTGCAGTTATTGAAACCAAATCAAAATTCGACTTTCCTGATGATCCCTGATACGGTTGCTACCCAGAATTCGTTTTTGATTTTCCTCCGTTTCCTTCATTTTCAGATGAAATTTTGTCTTTTTTCTTAACCCAAATACAAAAGTTTAACAATGTTTTCAATTATAAAAAAAAATTGAACGAGAATTTTTAAAAGTCACATTTTGAATTAAAATTATCAAAAAACAAGATTGTGTTTGTGGCATTTTTGAATATTTTATATTTTTCTAATAGTTATAATAATAATAATAATAATAATAATAATAATAATAATAATAATAATAATAATAATAATAATAATGATAATAATAATAATAATAATAATAATAATAAAATAAACAAATAATAATAATAATAAAATAAACAAATAAATAAAGTTTCTTGCCTTTTACTCAGTTCGTAGAGTTTCCGGGTCATGGGAAGACAAAGAAGCAGAAGTCTTAATTCAATGTTATGTTGAAGTAGAAGAGGCCTCCAAACATGAAGAAATTGGATCTCCTGGGTTTTGGAAAAAAATTAGCGGTTTATTGGTTACAAAAAAATTGAAAAAAACATGGATCGAATGTCGCGAAAAATTTAAGTCCTTAGAAAGGACTTATAAAAATAATCTACTTAAAAAAACCATACAGGAGAAAGTCTTATTACATGGCCCTTATTTGATATAATGCACGATGCAATGTTCAAAAAGCCGCAAATTCAACCTGTGGCCATTGCTTCCAGCATTGCTGGATATAAGAAAAGAATTTCGGACAATATTGAAAATCAGCAAAAAAATAGCGAAGAACAAATCCCCAAAAAAGCTAAAACTAATAGACAATCACCAAAGCAGGAACCAGAATTTATCAAAGAAGCGAGGGCAGAAACTGCCGCTCGCCATGAAGAGAGAAAACAACAGCATCATGAAAATCTTCAAAGGAAGGATGAGATGATTGGACTTATGCGCAAATATTTTGAATTAAAAGAAAGGGAATGCAGACAGAAGGAGAAGTAAATACGGTCTGTACGATGTTGTTCTCAATTCGGTTTTATCATATCGTTTTTTATGTGAATTTTATTAATCGTTTTTTTATTATGTATTAAGTGCCATTTTTTATATTCAAAGCGTTAAAGACAGTTTAATAATAATAATATATCAAAAAGATCTCGAAGTAGATTTAAGAAGATGAGAACAAAGTTCCTAAAAGTTACAATAACTGTTCTTATTTCTTTACGTATGTTACAGTATTGCACAATATATGCTGTGATTTTAGAATATTTTACTTTATAACAAAAAATGTGTTTTTTAAGAGTGCAAAGATTATAGGTATAAAAAAATTGTTAGAAATAGTTTTTAATTTCATATATTAATCACATTTACAAACGTTAAACAAATACAATTTGTTTAAAGTAATTGTTAAAAAGAAATCTGCGTTTGTTTCCTTGTAAACTTGTAGAATAATTTAATACGTTTGTTTAAAATAGTACATTTTGTACCAAAGAAAGGTTTTTCTTTTAAAACTGCTAATTTTTTCGAAAGAATACGTTAAAAGTAATTAGCGGACAATAATAAAATAGATTTAAAAAAGTAAGAATAAATTTTACAATTGAGGGACTGATAGTAAAAGTGGTTCAAAAAAATAATGGGAGCAAAAACGAAATAGAATGATTCGTGTAATTAATTGATAAATTCATTATATTGTCGATTAAAAATTATTAATTATAATAAAATAAGCCTTTTTTACTATTGTTTAATATTTTTTAATCGATATTACAATAAATTTACCAATAAATTGAACGAATGAATCATTTTAAACCGTTTTTGTTGCCATTGTTTTTTAAACCACTTTTACTATCAGCCCCTCAATTATTGTTCTACAAAATTCTGTATTTTTATTATTGTTAATGTTGCAGTATTTTAAAATGAGCGAAAAATAGTGTTTACCACGAAGGAATGAATTAAGGGGTTTTTCATTCCATTCTGATAATAATTTATTTGGATTAAGATAAAGTTACTTTTGTATTTCTAACATTAAACGAATGTGATATGATGTCGAGATTATTGAGATAATTTAGTATCTTCTTTTAAGGTTTATATTAAAAAATGATTTATAACAATAAAGCAGTGTATTTATTTTAATTTCAATTTTGTTATTAACTAACTACATCAGGCGCCATTCCAAATTTAAATAACTTTAAAATTTAATTTACTTATTATTTCAATTTCGGTAGAATGAAACTTAGAATTATTATAAATTTGAATTCTCGAATATGTTTTTTACATATTTTACACAAAAATTGAATTTTAGAAAATTTTTAAATTCTAAATTTCTAAAAGAAATATGTTTTCGAATAACTTATTGCAATTATTGAAAATAATTAATTTGGTATTTTTTTTTTAAATTAAACAAATAATTTAATTCTAGAAAAGCTACAGTTCAGATTTTATTAAATCATTGAACTTTAAGGGATTTAAACTTGAGATTTTTGGAAATTTGAACTGCTGAAAACTTTTCACAAAATTTTCACAATACTAGAATTTTAAAACAATTTTAATTGGAAAATGTTTTAAATAATTGAATTTTGGAAGAGCTGAAGTTAAGATTCTTAAAAACAATTCAGAAGATCTTAGTTAAAACTTTTTAAAATAACTGAATTTTGGAATATTTGCAGTTTAGATAGTTAAAAATAATTGAATTTTTGAAGATTTGCAATTTATATTGTTAAAAATAATTGAATTTTAGAGGCTTGTAAAATAAAAAGTCAAGCATTTTTATCAAAATTATTAGAAATATATTAGGTTTTTAAAAATGTAACAAAAATTTTGTTTTTAGAAAATTTTAATTCAAATTTTTACTTTTTGAAATTGCCTTATTTCTTAAAATTGAAAATCTCTTGAAATATTTCCATTTGGGTCAAGAAAAAACAAAATCAAATATTGATGGCAACCCTAAAAAAGGAGATTTGGTTTTTAAAAAAGAAAAAAGAAATTTAAATAAATTAACCCCCTTTTAAAATTAAGCAAATTTGCTTAATTTACCATTGACCATTCAAATTTCAATTTTTCATTGATCCATCGAAATTTATATTTTTTATGAGTGTTTTTCCGAATATATTGAGGATTTCAAATTATGCTACGCAATAAAAAATATTTGATTAATATATTTTTTAATAGAACTCGAAGTTTTAAAAAAAAATAAAAATTTGAACATCCCTCATAATTTAAATTATTTTTCATCGTCATTTTTTTTTACTTTTATGTTTTCTTCATTATTCTGAACAATTAATAATATGGATTTTGAGAATTTCAATTTTTAAGCAATACTAAAATTGTCATAAATATTTTTAACCAATTTTAATAGTTTTTAATAATTTAATAATTTAATCTTAGCTAATAAATAATGCCAGAAAAAAATTAGCGCATGCTAATTTGTTTTCTTCTTTATTTTTTTTAAAGAAATTTCAAAAAATAAAAAACTTTAGTAACCTTTTTTTAAAAATTAAGTCTTATTATCCAGTTTTAACTCGATTGATCACTTTCTTTATTACTTTATTATCTTTTCTGAGGGAATTTCGTCAAAAATGGGTAAATGAATAATTGTATAGAGAATGGATAAATAATATTTGAGACCGGGAAAAGTCGTGGAATTTTGTTCCAAGAAAAACGTAGCAACCCTGATTAAGATAGATACTATTATGGAAGAAGGGTACTGAAAACACTTTTCTTAAAAATATATGTCCATTAATTACATTATTTTCTACTTAAATCTCGGAATATTTAAGCCTTGCGAAAAACGTGTAAAATATTGGAAGGTACTTCATTTTTAAACCAAAATTAGGAGGGATCAGATAAATTTTAACTCATCAAAATTTATGTTGTTTAGAGATATTAATTTTCTTCCGATAATATTAAGAATTTCAAATTATGTTACATAATGAAAAATCTAAAAAAAAAATTAATAAATTTTGTTATAGAACTCGAAGTCATTGGTAAATTAAAATTTTAACTTCTCTCATAATTTATATTTTTTTTCATCGATCCTAATTTTAAAATCTTCAGAAAAAGATTTTTAAAATGATCTATATCTCATTATTCAAATTCTATGATTCTGAGCAATCGATTAGGGCGCACTCACACCTTTTGGCTGCCTGCAGATTACCATGGCAACGCATGAGAGTGAGTGCGACAGAAAATTTAAAAATTTGAATATTCAAATTTTCTGTCTCACTCACACTCGTGCGTTGCCATGGTAACCTGCAGGCAGGCAGGCAGCCAAAAAAGGTGTGAGTGCGCCATAACATGAGGTAAGACCACTCAGCGGCGCCACTTTCGAAAATTTGAAAATACTTATTGCCATATTTTTTTTGCTTTTTTTTGTTATCAAATGAGATATGAATCGAATTTCCACATGCAACCCTTCACAAAAATCAACCCTTAAAAAAATTTTTTTTTTCAAATTAGTTTCTTGATCCTTGCAGTATTGTTTAACAAGACCTATACTGTCACCCCTTGAAGTTTGGATTTTTTTGCTCTTCAAATTATTGTTTAACAAGACATATACTTTCACCCTATGATGTCTGATTTTTTGCTCTTCGAATTATTGTTTAACAAGACTTATGCTGTCACCCTATCAACTCTGGATTATTTTGCTCTTCGAAATATTGTTTAACAAGACATATTCTTCCACCTTACACCCTATGAAGTCTGGATTTTTTTGCTATTCGAATTATTGTTTAACAAGACATATACATTTATTTATGTAAAATTTCTACTAATTAATATAAAATTTTTTGTATTTTTAATTTAAAGATTACTATGATCGTTTCAAATAGACTGTCGCATAACAAAAGTTTGGATTTTTTGCTATTTTGCTTATATATTATTCGCTATAAAGTATCTTTAGAGTTGAGAGCAAGTCTCACTCGGCATGATAGGCCGTTAAGTTACTGACAAGTGACTGAACAGTTTTTCTGGTCATGATTTCTGATCATTATTTTTGACAAGTCACTAGTCAGAAATTCTGGTCACAATCGGAATAAGCACTTCAGTTCTTAAACCGGTAGTTATGATAAATTACCATCTAGTCACCGTGGCTGCGTGGAAATTCACATGCGTAGTGTCTCCAGGGTCCAGAGTTCGATTCCACATGAGTTCGAATTTTTCATTTTTAGATTTAAGTGTTATTGGCAGAGTAAATTGTCCATTAGACTTAAATATTTAAATAAACATAAAAATATAAATAAATAAGTGTAAATAAAATAATAAACGCGAGGAAATATGATATTTTATTCTAGATTATGACCAGAAAACTGTCCAGTTACTGGCGAGATACTTATCAGATACTTTCCAGTCACTGGGCAAATAATCTGACCAGTGACTGCAAATCGAGCGCGTTACATTTTTAACCAGCCACTTGTCAGACATCCTGGCCAGTTACTGTACAGTACCTAGAAAAACTTTCCAGTGACTGGTCAGTACTGAGTTGAAATTTCTACCTGGGCCTAGGTGGAAATTTGACGAGTATTACTTGTTTCTTTCCAGTATTTGTGGAGTGGAAAGCAAGTTTATTTTGACAAGATAATCTAACCAGTCCTGAATAAGTGACTGGACAGAAAGAATCTCCCTTTCTGATTAGTACTTCTGTCAAGTCACTAACCAGAATATCTGATCATAATCGTAATAAAAGTTTCTTTCCAGATACTGGCCAGTCAAGGATTTGAAAAATTATTCAAGATTCCACTTAGAAAAACTGGTCCACCACTCATCAGAAAAACTTGTCAAATCCTATCAAAAGAATTATTACAGATTTTTTAAAGATTTGACCAGAAAATCTTGACTGAATTAAAAGAAAAGTCTGCGTACACAGACTGTCCCTTAAAAATACTCTTTAAGTCAATCACTTACAGTGACTTCTAAAATAAGTCTTTTTAAAGTATTCATAATGTTCAAATAACATGCTTTCCAAAATATGATTTTCTACTATTCAAAATAAATTTTTTTTATATGTGATTTCAAAATTATTGTGATGGTTTCAAATAGACTTTTGGATAAAAAAAGATTCGATTTTTCGCAATTTTGACTATATATTATTCGCGAAAGATATAGCAGTATCTTTAGAGTTGAGAGCGAGTCTCACTCGACAAGATAAGCTGTCAAGTTACTGACAAGTGTCTGAACAGTTTTTCTAGTCATGATTTCTGATCATTACTTTTGACAAGTTACTGGACAGAAATTCTGGTCACAATCGGAATAAGAACTTCGGCCCTAAACTGGTAGTTATAATTACCAGTAATTAATCATAATAAATTACCATCTAGTCATCGTGGCTGCGTGGTAATTCATATTCGTTGTCTTTCCTGGGTCTAGGGTACGATTCCACATGCGTTCGAATTTTTCATTCCTTGATTTAAGTGTAATTGTCAGAGTAATTGATCACCAGACTTGAATATTTAAATAATCACAAAAATATAAATAAACAACCGTAAATAAAATAACAAACGTAAGGAAAAATTATATACCCTGGCGGATTAGGTTAACTGAAATTTCACCGAATGGAGTGAAATTTCGGTAAACTTCGATTTGAGGCGAAATATTACACTTAATTAATAAAATATGATGAAATAAATTATTGCTTTTGATAAATTAGTATTTAGATAGTTTATTCGTGCAATATTGAATGCAAAATAATAATTAGAAAATGTATTTGTTCTTAATATATAACAAGTTAAGTTGTTCATTTTAATTATTTTCAAACATTACACAGGAAAACACGGTTTTGGACTCGAGCAACGAAAATGTATTCCTAACGTAAATTTTAACGCTGAATTCGAATCTACAGTCCGTTTTTGTACTACACGTCAGGTTTTTGAGATAGTTGCAATTTTTAATTTTTTATGCTTTTTACAAATTTGTTATTGTTAATTGAACTATATTACTTATAAAAAACTCATAACTTTGTTTAAGGTTTTTGGGGTCGCTGATTATGAATCTGAAGTCAGATTTTTAAAATTCAAAATGACGGATCCAATATGGCGAACGACTTTTCTTAAAATCGTTTCAATTCACTTGAAACTTGTTACTCGGGGGTTATTGGGATCGCTGTTTACGAATATGGCATTAGATTTTCAAAATTCAAAATGGCGGATCCAATATAGCAGACGACTATTCTTAAAATCGCTTCGATTCACCTGAAACTCGTTACTTAGGGGTTTTTGGGGTCGCTGATTACGAATATGAAGTCAGATTTTTAAAATTCAAAATGGCGGATCCAATTGATTTCTCATTTTTTCCGACATTTTGAATTTTGACGTGATACGAAAAATTTAATAATGGATTCGAATTCAGCATAAAAAAATACGTTAAGAAACGCTCTTGTCTGTCTGGGTCCAAAAGTTAACACGAATTTGTAAACCTGTGTTATTAGAGCTTTACAATTATTAAATATGTATTAATAAAATCAGACTTTTGCCTGTATATATTGCTCAGAATTCAAAATTTTTGGCATAATTTATGATTTTGAATAACAAAAGAATCGAAAAATAAAAAATTTTTTTGTCTGCTTTTATGTAACTTTTTCAAAAAATCTGAAATTACAAAAATTTTAATTTTTGGAAAACTGTTAATACTTTTTTTAGCCACGTTTTTGAGAGAGATTATTTATATTTTAATGTTACAAATTAAAAAATAACATATGTATTTAAGTGTGTAAAAAAATTATTAATTAACAAATTTTTATTTATATAATTTGTATAATTGTAATCTATATAAATAAAATCAGCCTTTGGCTATATACATTGCTTCAAATTTAAAATTTCTCAAATAATTTGTCATTTTCAACATCCAGGATTCGAAAAATATATATAAAAAATTTCATGTCTGAATGCATGTCCCAGAAAAAAACGGCTCAACCAATTGAAGCCAAATTTGTCAGAGTATTTGATCTTTACCCAAGTTAAATTTATAAAAAAAATTGATAAAGAAAAAAATTTCATTTTAATTTAAGAAAAAGTCGAAAAATACGAATTTGTAATTTTTTATAATATTTTTATTAAACTTTTAATAGTTGAGTTTTTGTAATCAAAAAATTGCATTTTAACAATCAAATTGTTTAAATTTGGTACTTATAAAAAAAATAATACATATGAACATAATTAAATAAAAATGAAAAAATTTTTATACTTAGTAACATTTTAATTTTGACAACTAATTTGCTACAAATTAAATATATATAACATGAAAAATGTAAAGAAAAATTCAGACAACAATATTCAGAAAAATTTTGAAAGCATAAAGTTGACATAACAAACAAAATATAACTTCACTTCATTATGATAACCATTTCATTTATTAAACGTTCAATTTTTAATAAAATTGGCTAAATACCAATCTAAATCTAAATTTAACGTTTTTTATCCGTTGTCGAAAAGATATGAAAATAAAAAATTTAATTTTTGGATTTTTAACAGTGTACAGATGAAAGTCTGATTTTATTCTTACAGATTAAATCTATAGACAAGTGGAAGTTAAGTCTTTTAGGCTCAAATAAATAATTGAAAACGAAAATTTTCAAATACTAATATCACCGTTTACATTACACTTAGGATCAATGTTTTTTTTATTTCAAATTGCAAAAAATCAAAGTTATAAATAAATGTAAAACAAGAAATACTGTCTATACGAAATACTGTCAATACAAAATACTGTCTATTCGCAATACTATGTAATGACTTTACAATATTGTTTATGAAAAATATATCATTCTTAATATTCAATAATCAATCGGAAAAATCCATTTTAAATAATTAATTCATGTATTTGTAAGTGCGGAGTGCTACAACTCTAAAAACATTTTTTTCTTGTTTAACTCCTTGAAATGTATAAAAATGTTATGTTTATAATTTTAAACACTTTTATTTTTTAAACAATATTATTTATAAAATGAAGATTCATAAAATTGAATATTATTAATTATACAGCCCATCGAAAGAATATTCTGATGAGCAAAGTAGAGTACACTTTCACTAAGTATTTTAAAGCTGTAAGTAGGAAACTGGCATTAGACTTTTGAAATTAAAAATGTCAGACTCAAGATGTCGGATGACTTTTTTAAAAAATTACCGGATTTACTTGAAACTTTCACTCAGGGGTTTTCGGGGTCGCGGATTACGAATATGAAGTCAGACATTCAAAATTCAGAATGTCGGGTTCAATATGGCGGACAAATTTAAAAAAAATTAATCCAATTTTTTTGAAACTTATCACCCAGAAGTTATCGGGGTCGCTGATTACGCATCCGACATCAGATTTTTAAAATTCTGTGAATGTTGTAGTATTTGTTATAACCACAGACGATATATTTATATCGTATGTATACATTTGTATACATATATTACACCGGATTCGTTATCAACGCCTCCGAATACCCCGGAGTAACAAATTTCAAATAAACTTGATAAATAATTAAAAATTCGCCCGCCATAATGAATCTGCCATTTTTAAGTTTAAAAAACTGACATCGGATTCGTATTCAGCGACCCCGAAACCTCCGAGTGACAAATTTCTATCGGATTCGATGACTTTTTAAAACTTAGTTCGCCATTTTTAATTTTGAAAAACTGACACGGGATTCGTAATCAGCGACCCCGAAAACCCCCGAGTAACAAATTTCAAGCGCATTCGATACATTTTTACAAATTCGTCCGCCATATTGGATCCGCTATTTTGAATTTTGAAAAACTGGCACCGGATTTGTAGACAGTGACCCTGAAAACAGAAATACACATGATTTGAAGAAAATCCGTTTGACAGAATAATGTGCCCCTCAAAGAGTTAAAATTTTTTATTGAACTTAAGATAAATATTCATTACTTTTCAATTCATTTGATTTGTATGAAAAGCAATTTACTTTTTAACAAGTATTTATTTAATCAAAATTTTAATGTAATTGAATTTTTATTAGTCAGAATTTTCTGCTTAACTTTAATATTTACTTAATATGAAGTAAATTTTACATTGAATTGTAATTTTTATTTTAAAAATGTATTTCTTCCTAAATAATAGGAAACAAACTCATTTGTTAAATTTCATTGTTAAATGTTTGTGTGACCAAAATTTGTGGAAATTGTATTGTCAATGTTACATTAGGACAATGCCAATTCTGGACATTGTCAAATCAGGACAATGACAATTTAGGTCATATAGAAATTAGGATAAGTACCCTTCGGCACATTGACAATTCGAGACAATGACATTTCCGGACATTGCCAATTCGGGACAAGGACAATTCAGGATATTGACAGTTCGGGACATTGAAAATTAGGGTCATTGATTGTTCGGGACAATAACATTTCGGGACATCGACAATTCGGGACACTGTCAATTGAGGACAATGTCATTTTAGGACAATGACAATTCGGAACATTAACAAATAAGAACAAGGACACTTCGGTACATTGACAATTCAGGACAATGGCATTTCGAGACATCAATATTTTAAGATATAACCAATTCGGGACATTGACAATTAGGGTCGAAAACATTTCGGGTCAATTGGGGACAATGACAATTGTGCCATTTTCATACTTCTCGACCGGAACATATTATATGTCTAATTGTAAGAACTTAAAAAAATATTCTGCAATGCCTGAGAAATTTAGAAATTTTAAAAACATTTAAAATAGTACTTTTAAGAACACCTCCCAGAATAATTAACAAAAATTTAAAGCATTTAATACAGCACTGCGTAATCTATTATTTAGTAATTAGTTTCTTTATTTTATAAATAGCAGCGCTATACATATGTATTATACAATTTGTATTTAAAGGGCACTTTACTTTTGAAGTCCCGTAAATAAATAAATAAAAAAAATAAATAAAAAAAAAAAATTCTTCTCCTGGGATTCAATTTTTCAGAATGTAGTCAACCTTCGAAATATATAAGTTTATTTTCTTTAAGTACCATTAAAAATTGATTTCTTGTTATGAGAAATTGGGTGATTTTAAAATTCCATGCGATTGTATATTTATATTAATATAATACAGCTTCAATGGGACAGATAAAAAGGAAAGTATTAATATGGATATCCTCAAATGATCGATGAATTCAAAGTGACGAGACTTCAATCTTGATATTTTTCTGCGAGGAAAGGTTATTGTTCTTATTTCATTTTTTGGGGACCGTATTTTATTCACTTCAGTAAAGAAATTAAGGAATTGAAATAATAAAACAATATATCCGTTACTAAACGGAGTGGAACCCCCCAAGGAACAGTATTTGTATACATATTACTGTTCGTTAAGAGTAAACCACCTTATGCATTATTAGTTTATACTTCTTAGAAATTATGAGGCGCATTACTTGAGAACGTCTATCACCACAAAAAATTAACACTATATTACACTATACTACAATGTTTTAAACTTTAATACATACTACATACCTTGACTGACACAAACACGCATACAATTACATATTAAAAAAAAATTATATTCGATATGTATACAATGTAATTATAATACTTAATTATACTAAGACACACCAGTTTGTACAATACTCTCATTCTTAATTGTACAAAAAAAACTACAGTATATACATTAACTTTCAAACTTTATAATAATAATAAATCAAACAAAGGAACACCAATCATACTATGTGTAAAATAATCAAACACTTATCTATACTAAAACACATCATTATTTACATTCAGTTTTATACTTAATTGTACTATATCATAACAAAACACACCATTGTTATTCTCCAGATTGAAACGCGGATTCTTTGGTTGCACTTCTGGCCAGAATGCCATACGGATACACACGTCTTAGCACACTACTACTCGCGATTCATGTACAACGCGTTCGCAATCACATTGCGCTTAATGTCCGGATTAAAACGCGGATTGTCTGCTGGCACTTCTGGTAAAAGTGCATCAATGGCATCTTCCAAGTGTCCATAAAGATCGTCAATATCAACATTTGCGATTCCATCAAGGTCGTCATTTAATGACAAGCAAATGTTGTGCAGACAGCAACACGCAAGAATGAAGAGAGATGCGTACTCAACATTTTGGAGGTATAGATGTTTTAGTCTCCGAAAACGACCCAAAAGCAGCGCAAAGGTCCTCTCAATTATTTGCCGTGTTTATTTGCATGGATTAAATTGTAGTACCTTTGCACTCTTAATAAGTTCCCATAATCCTTGTAAGGCGGCAGCAAATTAAACTGTCTCGGGTATATCTTATCCCCCAAAATGTGTGTTTGGGCTGGAAAATATGCATCATAATTTCGCTCACTCTCCTGATGAATGTCACTTAACTGCCACACTCTCGCATCATTCATACTGCCACAGCAACCCGCATACACATGAGTGAATTTCATCGTAGAATCACAAATCCCCTGCATGTTAATAGAATAATAACCCTTTCTATTGTAGTAACTTGCAGGGTTTTCGTGTGGTGCGCTTATTGAAATGTGGCACCCATCCACAACTCCAACAACACCTGGAAATCCAGCTATTTCTTGAAATTCACGCATGGTTGTCATAAGAGCTTCCTCTGTTGGCCATTTAATAAATTCTCCTACACGATTACAGAGGGCAGTTGCCACATCTACCACACACAACCATGATGTAGATTTAGACACCCCAAATCGGTCAGCAATAGATCTATAAAACAATAACATTTTTATCAACCAGTTCTGTTAGACTTACTTAGAACAGAAGCATGCAGAAAAAAATCCGTCTAGTTAGCACCCCCAATATCACTCAAAGAATTTTGGAATTTTGTGCTCCTCGAATTATTGTTTAAAAAGACATATTCTGTCACTTAAAGAAGTTTAGCATTTAGTGTTCCCCGAATTACTCTTTAACAAGACATATACTGTTACTTAAAGAAGTTTCAAATTTAGTGCCCCTTGAACAATTATTACTCAAAGAAGTTTCGAATTTAGTGCACCCAAATTATTGTTTAACAAGACATGTACTGTCACTCAAAAGAATTTAGAATTTTGTGCTCCCCAAATTATTGTTTAACAAGACATGTACTGTCACTCAAAGAAGTTTAAAATTTTGTTCCCCAGAATTATTGTTTAACAAGACACGTAATGTCACTCAAAAAAGTTTGGAATTTTGTGCTCCCCAGATTATTATTAAAACAAGACATATACTGTCAATCAAAAAAATTTAGAAATTTGTGCTCACCGAATTATTGTTTAACAAGACATGTACTGACACTCTAAGAAGTTTAGATTTTTGAGCTCCCCGAATTATTGTTTAACAAGACAAATACTGTCAATTAAAGAAATTTAAAATTATGTGCTCCCCGAACTATTGTTTAACAAGACATGTACTGTCACTCAAAGAAGTATAGAATTTTTACCTCCCCGATTTATTGTTTAGAAAGACATATACTATCACTCATAAAAATTTAGAATTTTGTGCTCCCCGAATTATTGTTTAACAAGACAAATACTGTCAATTAAAGAAATTTAAAATTATGTGCTCCCCGAACTATTGTTTAACAAGACATGTACTGTCACTCAATGACGTTTAAAATTTTGTCCTACCCAAATTTATGTTTAACAAAACATATACTACCACTCAGGGCAGACTAGAATTTTGTGCTCCCCGAATTATTGTTTAACAAAACATATACTGCCACTAAAGGCGGACTAGAATTTTGTGCTCCCAGAATTATTGTTTAAAAAGACATATACATTCACTGAAAGAAATTTAAAATTATGTGCTACCCAAATTATTGTTGAACAAAACACATACTGCCACTCAAGGCAGACTAGAATTTTGTGCTCCCCGAATTATTGTTTATCAAGACATATACTATCACTCAAAAGAAGTTTCAAATTTTGTCCTATCCAAATGAATGTTTAACAAAACATATACTGCCACTCAAGGCAGACTAGAATCTTATGCGCCCCAAATTATTGTTTAACAAGACATGTAATGTTACTCAAAGAATTTAGAATTTTGTGCTCCCCAAATTATTGTTTAACAAGACATGTACTGTCACTCTAAGAAGTTTAGATTTTTGAGCTCCCAGAATTATTGTTTAACAAGACATATACTATCACTCATAAAAATTTAGAATTTTGTGCTCCCCGAATTATTGTTTAAAAAGACATATTCTGTCACTTAAAGAAGTTTAGCATTTAGTGTTCCCCGAATTACTCTTTAACAAGACATATACTGTTACTTAAAGAAGTTTCAAATTTAGTGCCCCTTGAACAATTATTACTCAAAGAAGTTTCGAATTTAGTGCACCCAAATTATTGTTTAACAAGACATGTACTGTCACTCAAAAGAATTTAGAATTTTGTGCTCCCCAAATTATTGTTTAACAAGACATGTACTGTCACTCAAAGAAGTTTAAAATTTTGTTCCCCAGAATTATTGTTTAACAAGACACGTAATGTCACTCAAAAAAGTTTGGAATTTTGTGCTCCCCAGATTATTATTAAAACAAGACATATACTGTCAATCAAAAAAATTTAGAAATTTGTGCTCACCGAATTATTGTTTAACAAGACATGTACTGACACTCTAAGAAGTTTAGATTTTTGAGCTCCCCGAATTATTGTTTAACAAGACAAATACTGTCAATTAAAGAAATTTAAAATTATGTGCTCCCCGAACTATTGTTTAACAAGACATGTACTGTCACTCAAAGAAGTATAGAATTTTTACCTCCCCGATTTATTGTTTAGAAAGACATATACTATCACTCATAAAAATTTAGAATTTTGTGCTCCCCGAATTATTGTTTAACAAGACAAATACTGTCAATTAAAGAAATTTAAAATTATGTGCTCCCCGAACTATTGTTTAACAAGACATGTACTGTCACTCAAAGACGTTTAAAATTTTGTCCTACCCAAATTTATGTTTAACAAAACATATACTACCACTCAGGGCAGACTAGAATTTTGTGCTCCCCGAATTATTGTTTAACAAAACATATACTGCCACTAAAGGCGGACTAGAATTTTGTGCTCCCAGAATTATTGTTTAAAAAGACATATACATTCACTGAAAGAAATTTAAAATTATGTGCTACCCAAATTATTGTTGAACAAAACACATACTGCCACTCAAGGCAGACTAGAATTTTGTGCTCCCCGAATTATTGTTTATCAAGACATATACTATCACTCAAAAGAAGTTTCAAATTTTGTCCTATCCAAATGAATGTTTAACAAAACATATACTGCCACTCAAGGCAGACTAGAATCTTATGCGCCCCAAATTATTGTTTAACAAGACATGTAATGTTACTCAAAGAATTTAGAATTTTGTGCTCCCCAAATTATTGTTTAACAAGACATGTACTGTCACTCTAAGAAGTTTAGATTTTTGAGCTCCCAGAATTATTGTTTAACAAGACATATACTATCACTCATAAAAATTTAGAATTTTGTGCTCCCCGAATTATTGTTTAACAAGACAAATACTGTCAATTAAAGAAATTTAAAATTACGTGCTCCCCGAACTATTGTTTAACAAGACATGTACTGTCACTCAAAGACGTTTAAAATTTTGTCTTACCCAAATTAATGTTTAACAAAACATATACTACCACTCAGGGCAGACTAGAATTTTGTGCTCCCCGAATTATTGTTTAACAAAACATATACTGCCACTAAAGGCGGACTAGAATTTTGTGCTCCCAGAATTATTGTTTAAAAAGACATATACATTCACTGAAAGAAATTTAAAATTATGTGCTACCCAAATTATTGTTGAACAAAACACATACTGCCACTCAAGGCAGACTAGAATTTTGTGTTCCCCGAATTATTGTTTATCAAGACATATACTATCACTCAAAGAAGTTTTAAATTTTGTCCTATCCAAATGAATGTTTAACAAAACATATACTGCCACTCAAGGCAGACTAGAATCTTATGCGCCCCAAATTATTGTTTAACAAGACATGTAATGTTACTCAAAGAATTAGCACTATATTATAGCATTGTTGATTTTTCGATTTTCGACATTGGGGGTACTAACTGGTCGGACTTTGCAGAAAAGGATTCAAGTTTTAAGTATTTATGAACATTGAAAATTCACACTAATTTTTTGTAATTATTAATGATTTCCCCGTAAACGACTAGACAAATAATGCGAATATCTATGTATAAGTTGATACTTACCGATGAACTTCCTGGTTGGCATAATACCAAATGGCAATTGCCAATTTCTTTGTGACAGGCATAATCGAATTTGGTGTATCCAAATCCGGAGCTAAAATGAGACTTAATTGCTCGAATGTTGTTCTCGTCATGCGGAAATGGGATTGAAAATCTGTTAATATAAAAACAAAAAATGGATTATTCTCTAGCCATTGAAACTAAATATAAAAAAAATCGGACAAGTGCGAGATACTCTCGCATAAAACCGAGGGTTTCTTACACGTTCTCTCCCCTATGCAGGGAGCATGTATTTTCAAAAGATTTTAAACATTTACAAATTTTCGCAAACATTAATATGAAGATCAACTCGGATCTCTTTCGCTATATTTTTCCTGTAATCTGTACGTAAAAATACATAAGGATGTAAATTTTCAACTTTCTACATAAAAAAATATGAGGCGCCAGGGGGGAGCTACACATGCTTTCGTCAAAATTGTATAAATTGTCCAAAATTAGGAGTTTTTCGCAAAAATCGGTATTAAAATCAATTTCAATCATGTCTTTTGAATTTTTCGTGATCTATATGTAAAAGTACAAAAGAATGCAAAATTGTAGTCCTCTGCGTCAAAATTTGTGACCGCTGGGAAGGGTATATGTATTTTCAAGAATTGACAAAAAATTTATATTTTCTTCGCAAAAATCTATATGAAGATCAACTCCAATCTCTTTCGCTATATTTTTCCATTAATCTACTCGCAAAAATACATAAGTATGTAAATTTTCAGCTTTCTAGATCAAAAACTGTGAGCGCCAGGGGGGGGGTACATGCGTTTTTGTCAAAATTGCCAAAAAATTCGAGTTTTTCGTGAAAAACACTATATAGATGAACTCCAATCACGTTCGCTCTATTTTTCCTTAAATCTACGCGTGAAAATACATATATATGAAAAATTTTAGCTCAAAAGGTTGAAAACTGTGGGCGCCTGGGGAGGGGTTACAAGAATTTTTCGGGAAAATGATCTTCAATTTTAAGTTTTTCGCAAAAAACACTATATAGATCAACTCCAATAACGTTCGCTATATTTTTCCTGAAATCTACGCGCGAAAACACATATGCATGCAAATTTTTAGCTCAAAAGGTTGAAAACTGTGAGCGCCAGTGGGGGGGGAGTAAAGGTTATGCTGCCCTACCGAAATTAATAGGGTTCCTACCGTGACCCTAACCTTGACCCTACCGGAACCCTAAAAACATGCAAAAAATATCATGAAAATTAGGAAATCGATAAAATAAATAAAATATATAAATAAATCAAAGTTCGTTAAATTATAAGATTCGATCCACTAGGAATTTGAACTATTGAAATTAATAAAGTATCGAACTAATGAACCTTATTGTGCAAAAGAAGATTTCAGCATTAATGTTCCCAGCTAAAAATTCCCCCACAGAATGCTGAAGGGAGTCTTTAAGGTTCCTTCAGGGATCCTTCACTATTCCTGCGTCGGATCCGGCCAGTATCCCATGCAGGATATTGGGACAAGGATCCCAAACATGTTTCTGTTCAGGAACATTAGCTACCAATGTTTTTTTATGTAAGGGTTCCTATACAGGAACACTTGCACTTTTTCAAGTTGTGGGTGCTTGTCTGTAAAGGATCCTGCAAGGAACCCATAAAGGATCTCGCATGGTTTCCTCAATAAATTTATTTACTTTTTTAACATTCTGCGCAGTAGTTTTCTATGAGTTTCTCAAATGCGTAGTACAACGGTCGAACGGACGAACGCCAAAGGGAAACTATAAGGCTTTAGGCTCTGGGCCATGAAACCCTAAAAATGACAACCTGTGATCCCTGTTGATATATTAATATTATTTTATCACTTATTTGTACCTGACAATGAATATCTTGGGACCGTTTCTTCGAAAAAGTTAACATTTTTCGGATGCTCTTCTCTCCAGTTTGTAGCAGCCAAATATAAAGTAAAAACGTCGATCCCGTCCTCATTCTCGTTCTCTTCTTCATAATCGAAAAATACTTCAATAGCAGCTGCCATAGCCAGCGCTGTAAAGTCTTCATCACGAGCTGCAATTTTAAGGCAACATTTTTTTTATTACACAAGATTTAAATGTAATTGTACATGTTTATTAGAAAGCAACAACTTTTTGTAACATATGAATGTTAAATGAGTCTGAAAGGACAAAAATCGTATACTTTTTTATAATATTTTTTTTATGTAATAAATAGAGTATTATCTTAAAGTACACTATTAAAAAAATAACTTACAAAATTTTTGTTAATAAATATTAAAAATTGAACCCATGATCTCTGGTTGTTTGGAACCTCTCCCAAAAAAGCCGTGGACACGATTTTTCAAAAACTATAGTTGACGGATTTTTCTGAAATTTGGCACACTTCTTCTAGATAGTATTGAAAAAGTGTACCAAATTTCAGAAAGAACTGTTCATTAGTTTTTGAGAAATCATGTTCACCACAAAAGCACTTTTTTGGAAGAGGTCTCAAACAACAAGTTTCCATTGGCTCAATTTTTAATATTTCTTAACAAAAATGTCATAAAGTGTTCTTGTCATGGTGTACACTCGTGCTCAGCGATGCCTTCATCGGACGAATGTGTCGCACTCGTATGCAAGCACGACAGTACCTTAAGATGTTTGAACATTCGAATAAAATAATTTATTTATTACATGAAGAAACAATTTTAAAAAAGTATATGATTTTTTGTTTTCCCAGACCCATATACATTGAGAAAACTGGATATTTAAAAGAAAGATATTAACGCTTAATATATAGATATTAACGCTTAATATGCACTGAAAAAAAAGTCTGGTTAAAATAACCAGAATTCTGGTTAATCTAACCAGAATAAAAAGTTATATATACCCTTACTACTTTTTCTGGTTAAAAGTACTAGAAAATTTGGTTAAAAAATTCTGGTTAATTTTACCAGAATTTCAAGTTAATCTTACTAGAATTTCAAGTTAATCTTACTAGAATTTTTCTAGTTAAAAATTTTTGGTAAAAAAATTTCTGGTTGATCTTACCAGAAATTCTAGTTAATCAGAGAATTAATTAAATTTATTATTATTATATTATATTATAAAATATTATAAAATATGAATTAAAAAAATTTGTATTATGTACATATAAATGCAATCAAACAATAACACCTTTACACTGCAATTCTCTTAATAATGTTTATTTAAATATGATTATTCAGAACTAAAATTCTGATAAAACGTGTCGAGCACGTTTTCAACATAACCTTCAAACTATTTTCCACACGAACGGGTTTGCCGTTCGTCAACAATTTTTTCACTAATATTATAAAATTAATTAACCAACCTTTAAACAGATCTTTTAATTCTCCCAAACCCCAATTTTCCAGAGCTTGGTTAACTTTTTCATCCACTCTTGCGATCCGCACGATAAACTATTCGAAAAAGAACAACAGACGCTATGCAGTGTCCGCGAACGCGCGTTTTTAACCAGAATTATTTTAACCAGAATAATTTAACCATACTTATTTAACTAGAACTGTTTAGTCTTTTTAACTATATTTTCTTGTTAAAATAACTAGAAATTTTTTAACCAAACGCATCTAGTAACTTTAACCAGAACTTTTTTTTCAGTGTGTAGATATTAACGGTTAATAACCAGTTTTCTCAGAGTAACCCTTGAAAGTATTATCCAAGATTGGAAGAACTCTGGCACTTGAGTAAAGACATTATAAATTGAAAATTTGCATACCTTTTTCTTCACTGAAAAAAAAGTTCTGGTTAAAGTTACTAGATGCGTTTGGTTAAAAAATTTCTAGTTATTTTAACAAGAAAATATAGTTAAAAAGACTAAACAGTTCTAGTTAAATAAGTATTGTTAAATTATTCTGGTTAAAAACGCGCGTTCGCGGACACTGCATAGCGTCTGTTGTTCTTTTTCGAAAAGTTTATCGTGCGGATCGCAAGAATGGATGAAAAAGTTAACCAAGCTCTGGAAAATTGGGGTTTGGGAAAATTAAAAGATCTGTTTAAAGGTTGGTTAATTAATTTTATAATATAAGTGAAAAAATTGTTGACGAACGGCAAACCCGTTCGTGTGGAAAATAGTTTGAAGGTTATGTTGAAAAAGTGCTCGACATGTTTTATCAGAATTTTAGTTCTGAATAATCATATTTAAATAAACATTATTAAGAGAATTGCAGTGTAAAGGTGTTATTGTTTGATTGCATTTATATGTACATAATACAAATTTTTGTAATTCATATTTTATAATATTTTATAATATAATATAATAATAATAAATTTAATTAATTCTCGGATTAACTAGAATTTCTGGTAAGATCAACCAGAAATTTTTTTACCAAAAATTTTTAACTAGAAAAATTCTAGTAAGATTAACTTGAAATTCTGGTAAAATTAACCAGAATTTTTTAACCAAATTTTATAGTACTTTTAACCAGAAAAAGTAGTAAGGGTATATATAACTTTTTATTCTGGTTAGATTAACCAGAATTCTGGTTATTTTAACCAGACTTTTTTTTCAGTGTTAAAAATGTTTGAAATATGATTTATAGAAATTTTTCTAATGCAGACATCCAAACAAATTTTTGAGTTGAAATTGTTTAAAACTTTCAAAACTTTTCACTTAAAAATATATCCAAAATCAATTTTTCATAAATTGCAAAGTCAAATAATTTAAAAAAATTTTAAGTTAGACAATTTCTCAAGATTTAAATTGACAAGAATTATAAGTTCAACAATCACAAAACTCATAAATAATTTCAAAAATTATTCGAAATTAAATTTTTTTATGTCCTACTCTATCATATAAGGGTGCAATCAAAAAATGAATCATTTGTAATGAAGAATGATTCATTCATGAAGAATGATTTATAGAAATATTATTATTTTTAAGAAATGTACAGGGTTCCCATCCTTCTGGCTGTTTTAAAATTACGTGACTTTTCAAGGTTTTCTAGGTGAAATGAAATAATGTAATTTTTCCGGGTTATTTATGAAAACTGTTTCTTAAACCAGAAAGAAAAAACAAATAAACTTTCTATTAACTCGTTGTAGAATGTGAAAAAGTTATTTTTAAAGTTAAAATAGTTTTAATATGAACTCATAAATATATTAAAAATTAATCTAAACTATTTGATAAAAAAAATTGTATTTGATTATAAAAATAAATATGAATTAGAAAATGAAATTTAAAAAATTTTATTTATGGTCAAAAATTTTTTTTATATCAATTTTGTCATATCCTTCTAAAATCTGTAAACAGTATTATAAGATTTACGAAACCCATAAAATATCACAAAATATTCAACGTTCTTAATTATTTTAAAAAGATTTCATTGAACAAAATATGTGCTCTGTAAATCCGAATTAGTAGTTTTTTACTAATGAAAGAGTGAGGATTTGTTTACCAATTGAATTAGTAACAGTTTTGACTAATTTTTAGTAAAAAACTACTAATTGCTAGTAGAAAACTACTAATTCGCAGAATAAATCGGCTTACTAATTTGAAATAGTAAAAAATACGACTTACTAATGAATTAGTAGTTTTCTACTAGCAATTAGTAGTTTTTTACTAAAAATTAGTCAAAACTGTTACTCATTCAATTGGTAAACGAATCCGCACTCTTTCAATAGTAGAAAACTACTAATTCAGATTTAGAGAGTGACAAATAACAGTTTTGTTTATAAGTACTCTTTTGGCACTTGTTATTCTGCCTATTGACAATTTTCGAACTAATAAAGAAATTTGAATGTTTTATGATAAATTACAGAGGCACACAAAAAAAAGTTGTCTGTTTCTTGAACTAGACATATATTTCCTATAGTATTTTGGTCCGCTAAAACCGAATCTGAGCTCAGAATTGCTCCATCAAATAAATAAATAAATAAATTCGGTAATGAAAATCGATTTTTAACAAGTGCTCTCTATCCCAACTATTTTGACTATTTGAGATAGTTATTTCATGTTAAATAAATTTTCTGCGCAATTATCATTCACTTTTCAGTTTTGGGACTCAAAGTTGAAGGTTTAAGCTTTCATTCAAGCCCTCGTGAAGGTTTTTATCTTGTTGCGTTTACGTTTTACAACGCTTCAAAAAGTGCTAAAAAAGCGATTTTTTGACACTTTAATCTCGTTTTTTACGGAACTGACAGAATGAAAAATTTTTTTTTGGGTATATTCTTGTTCAGTGACACCTAAACTTTCAATAAACACAGAAAATTTTAAATAAACACGACTTGACCATTTTTTTGTAACCCAGTGTTATTCCTGATATAATAAATATTTTTTAATGTTTATAGGCTTATTTTAAAGGTAATTTTAGAACATTTCAAAATATTCTATTGCAAATATTCTGGTAATCTTTTCCATAGAACTACCAGTTGTTGAAGTTGATCCAAAAATGTCGAAAAATTCTAATGACAGGGTTGCTACGTTTTCTAGAAACCTGGAAATGGATGCGAATTTTATTTTGGATGGAAAAGTCAGGGAAAAGTCATGGAAAAAGTGTAAAACTCCTGGAAAAAAAATTATATCATAAAATTCATCAAAATTCATTAAGCTCATGTGATTGTTGTGATTTTACATGAAAATATTCCCCGCATGTATTTTCACAAAAGACTTGATAGATTGAGTTAAAATTTTGTGGAGAACTCAAAAAATTAATTTTTAAACAATTATTTATTATAATAATAAACTTTACTATATTTTTATGAATGTTATATATTTAATAACTATTTTTATATAAACCATACATTTATGGAGTATGAAAAAATACCATATTAAGCCTTTGAAAACCTGGAAAAGTCATCGAATTTTGTTCTAGATAAATCGTAGCAACCCTGAATGAATATTTTTCAGCACAAAATATTTTTTAAAAATTAAAAAATAAATGTTTTACAATGTCTTCACACTAGTCTTTACTTTTTAATTACTTTTTAATTTTTAAAAATATTCTGTGCTGAAAAATATTCATTTGAATTTTTTGATACTTTTCAGATAAAATTCAACAACTGGCATTTTTTTGGAAAAAATTATCACAATATTTGCTATAGAATTTTTTGATTCTAGGTAAAGTTACCTTTTCAATAAGCCTATAAACGTTAAAAAATATTCATTATATCAGGAATAATGTTAATTTTAAGATAACTTTGCAAATTGAAGATTTTTTATGATATTTTGTTTAAAAATAAACCAATTTATCTCGCGGCTTATTTTTTGCGTAATTTTAGTAGCTTTTAAAATCTCAAAGAGAAAAATTTTAGTTTATTATATTTAAGAAAATAAACGATTTTTTGCAATGATCAAAAAACAAACGTTCGCACAATTCACGCCGGTAATGTAAATCGTTTAAATTCTTAAAAAGAAGTTGAACTGAAAAATAAATTTTCAAAAATTATTCAAAACTTTTATTTGATTAAAATTGGAAATCGAATGTGTAATTGATTAAAATTTAAATTAATTGTCTAAAGTTTGGAATAATGCAACATTCAATTAAATTAAATCTGAAATAATACAATTTTTAATTGTTGGGTATTTGGAATAACTAAATAATTTGAATTGTGAATAATTGAAGTTTCAATCGATTGGAGTGAGGATTAATTAAAGTTTTAAATTCATTAAAACTAGGAATAATTGAATTTTAATTTATTACAATGTGTAAAAATAAAATTTTTAACTGATTGGAATATGGATTAATTGATAATTTAATTGATAAACATTCGGAATAATTAAAAATTTAATTGATTACTAAATACAGTAGAACCTCGATTATCCGGACTAATGGATACAGACATGTATCCGGATAATCCGGTTATTTGGATAAATGATAAAATAAACGAATTTTCGATTTATAAATGAATTGCAGTAAAACCTCGTTAACGCGAACTCGCTTAACGCGAATTTCGCTTAGCACGAACGAAAGTTTCGGTCCCTAGAAAATAATATGGGATATTATTATTCGGATAACACGAATTTCGTTATAACGAGAACAAATTTTCTAGTCCCGTCGAATTCGTGTTAACGAGGTTTTACTGTATTTAAGTATTTATTTATATAAAACAGTTATACAAAATTAAAACTCTTTAAGTCAATATGAATAAATTTTTTGTTTAAAAATAATTAAAATGATTCACATAAACATTTTTTTAAAATCCTCAAATACATAAAACGACAATATTTCTTACGAATGTAAAATACGAAATTACGTCAATTTGTTGTATTAAATGCCTAAAATCTAAAAAAAAAGTAACGAAAAATTTGTCCGGATAATCGAAAATCTGGATAATCGAGGTAATAAATAATACTTCCATTTTTATTACGAAAGATTTAACAGGGTTTCCACGGGTCTTGGAAACCAGGAAAAATTAAATTATCAGGGAAAAGTCAAGGAATTTTATCAAAACTACTGGAGAAATATAATATTTTTAGAAATGCTATAAAAATCACTTTTTTAAAAACTAATTGAAATTTAGACTTTTACAAATTATCATTTAATTTTTTTATAATTAAAAACCTTTTCAAACTTTTGAATTTGGTTTAGGGAAAGAGACAAATGTCGGTCTGGAAATCAGGGAAAAGTCAGCAAAAGTAAAATCAAATTTTCGTAGCAACCGTGTAAAATTATTATATAATTTTCAATCAGTTAATTATTTATTTATTTCGAATTTTAATATAACAAAAATTTAATTAAATCAAATAAAAAGAAAAATTCATTCAATTATTCCAAATGTTAATCTATTTTAATTTTTAATGACGAAACCATTTGCTGAATGAATTGAATTGCTGAAAACTTTTTACAAATTTTTAACAATAATTGAATTTTATAGAATTTTTAAATGACTAATGTCTTAAATAATTGAATTTTAGAAGAACTGAAGTTAATATTTCTTTTAGAAATAATTGAATATCAAGAAATTTTAAATTGAAAAGTCAAGAAATTTTATAAATATAAAAAATACTGAAAAATATTAAGGTTTTAAAAATGCAACGAAAATTCTGTTTTTTAAAAATTGTAATTCAAATTTTTACTTTAAAAAATTATTGTCTTATTTTTTTAAGATTGAAAACCTCTTAAAATGTTTTCATTTGGGTCAGGCAAAAAAATCAAAAATCCTTCTGGAAATCAGGGAAAAGCAAAATTAAATATCGGTGGCAACACTGAATCCTGATAGAATTTTAACGCACTCCGATTAAAATAATTTAATCGTTATAACATGAAGGTATAAATTAATTTTAATTTTATATTCTTTTTATAGTTTTTACTTTAAAGTATTTCTCTTCTTAGAAAAATACATTTAGAAAAAAAACAAAATGCCCTTTAACCCCTTCACAGTCGATGACGTGTATACACGTCATGGCATAAGTGGGCTCAAACTGTCGATGACGTGTATACACGCAAGCAGATTTGTGGCTATATAAACAGACATATTTGTCCCAAAATTGTTACTCGGGGGTTTTCAGGGTTTCTGATTACGAATCCGTTGTCAGTTTTTTAAAATTCAAAATGGCGGATCCAATATGGCGGACGACTTTTTAAAAAATTCATCGGATTCGCTTGAAACTTGTTACTCGGGGGTTTTCGGGGTTGCTGATTACGAATCCGAAGTCAGTTTTTAAAAATTTTTTAAATTAAAAATGGCGGATCCAATATTGCGGACGACTTTTTCAAAATTTGATCGGTTTCGCTTGAAACTTATTACTCGGGGGTTTTCGGTGTCGCGGATTACAAATCCGATGCCAGTTTTCCAAAATTTTGAAAATTCAAAATGGCGGATTGTTTTTTACTGTCTTGATTCATGTTTGTCATAGTCTGTACAGTACTGTCCCTGTCTTTTCGTTGAAGGCGATTGACTGTCAATTGTTTTCGTCATTGCGTTGTTTCTGTGTCGAATGTGTTATTTTTATGCTTCTTTTCACTTTCAAAAATTGTCTCATCTCTGTTTTACTAAATCGATTAGCAATTGTTTTTTACAGTCTCGATTCCCGTTTGTTATTGTCTGTACAGTACTGTCACTGTCTTTTTCGTTGAAGGCGATTGACTGTCAATTGTTTTCGTCATTGCGTTGTTTCTGTGTCGTCTGCCATATTGGATCCGCCATTTTAAATTTTGAAAAACTGACATCGGATTCGTAATCAGCGACGCCAAAAACCCCCGAGTATCAAGTTTCAAGCGAAACTGATCAAATTTTGAAAATGTTGTCCGCCATATTGGATCCGCCATTTTAAATTTTGAAAAACTGACATCGGATTCGTAATCAGCGACCTCAAATACAATAGTATACTTGATTGCGCAAATTTTAGTTTTTAAAAATGTTGGTGACATTTTGAGCCCACTTATGAGATTTGGGTCTCGACTGTGAAAGGGTTAATGAGTTAAAATGTTTTACTGGGTACATTATACTTTTTGGAAGGGAAAATGATATTTTTTAAAGAAAAAAAATTGTAATAAAAAATGTGTTCATTTACAAACATTTTTAAGCAGTCAAATCTTTATCTCAAGTCGCCATTATATAAATTTTAAAAACCGATGCAATTTTTTTTACTATGGATTATTTTTTATATAAAAAAAACTCTACAACTTCATCGTATTTTCAAAAAATGACCCTTCTTGCAAATATGATGATTTATTTAAGAAATAAAAAGAAATTTTCTTAAAATTTAGAGAAATTATTTTAAACAGTTAATTATATTTGCTAAACAATGCACTGTTTGAAAATTCAATTCGGTGAAGTTATTCACTATTCAATTAAATTCTTTGAAAGAAAAATGATAATTTTGATTTAAATCATGATTTAAATCAAGTTGATTTGAAACATTACAGCCCTGATTTAAATTGAAATCAATTAAAAATTTGAGGATGTTGAAAACTCGATAAATTAAATTTTAAAATACAATTTAAAAAAAATAAAAAGCTGAAATAAATCTTATTTTATACCTACTAAAAAAGTCGAAAAAGTAGCGTTTTATTAAAATAAGTTGAAAATAGAAGTCATATTCATTGAAAAAAGTCGAAAAAGTTATACAATCCAAGGCCACATTTTACGAAAACTTGATTAAGAATTATAATAATTATGTTTAAATTGGAGATGCGATTGTATTGAACAAAATTTTGAAATACGATTTTATATTGTTCTTAAAATTATCATTTTAACTGAAAGGATCAACATCACTGACACTCCACGTGATAAGTAAATTAATTTTCGCTAACGAATATAAAATCGAGTAACAAAATATTTGTTTGACATGCAATAAACATCTTATCTTACTCAGGTAAATAATTCCTAAAAAAATTATTAAATTTTTTAACGTCCGAGAAATATATTAATTAGAAGGTTTCGTATGAATAAAACGATAACATTCGGACCATTGTTGTTTTAATAAAAGTTTACTCCAACATTTCGAAATCTAAATGATTTTCTCTTCAGAGAGTCTATCAAAATTATAATAAATTGCCAAATAAACAAATACAAAAAATAATTAAAATAAATAGAATAAACAATAAATAATGAACACAGTAAACAATAAATGAAATACTATACAATAAGAACAATTAACAATAATAAAATAAAAAATAAAAAATAAAAAATAAATACAATAAATAATAAAAACAAAAATAAACACAATAAATAATAAAAATAAAATAAATGCAATCAAAAAATTCCTAAAAAAATATTGTCAATTAAACCTAAATTAATGACATTAATAAAATACATACCTTCAGCCATTTTTTCTGCTTCACTCCTCACATTAACTCCTGCTAACGATAAGTGTTAACACCGGGCTTCTAGTAATAATTTTCTAGGAAATTTCACAAAAACTAGACCATTTTTTGTTACAAACAGACATAATTTTCGTAAAAAGTAAAACACGTTTCATAAATTGTCGCAATTTTCAAATTTTGCGCCAATACGAATGAGGATCTGACGGAATTAACCACTTGCAATCAAACAAACAAAGATTAAGTGAAAATGTACATTTTAAACTAGTTGAGCACCACTGTTGACACCGGGTGCTAACACCCAGTGACTGTCGAAAACAACCATACTTTGTTGCACACCCACGTAGCACCGAAGATTTAATAAATATTTATTAAATATTTATTTTCAATGTTCGCAGTATTTAGAAGAAAGGTTAAGTAAAGCTTCTGTAAATATTTAAATATCCGCACTTGAGCAAATGTCTAACGCAAACCTCGAGTGTAGCTTGAAATTAAATATTCGTTAAAGCTTCGGCTCGTAACTTGAGTGAAGCTTTAAATTAAATATTCGTTAAAGGTTCATCTTGAACCTTGATTGAAGATTTGAAAGGGATCTTAAATGAAGAGCAGCTAAGGTCCCTTTCATCGTGGAGCGTCACAAATATGCGTTAAAGGTTCAGCTCGAAACTTTATTGATGCTTGAAAAACATATTCGTTAAATGTTCGCTCAGATAGCTGGGTTTTAAAATTATCTAAGCATAAAGTATTAATTGTATTAATAATAATAATATAATTAAAATATTTATATCTTTAATTTGAATCAGTTTAATAAATAAATTGATTTAAGAAATTTTACTTTTCAAAAATTAAAAAAAAAAATTTCTTAAATTTAGTGACTCATACTTGATTAAATAATTTTTTAGAGACTTTAAATAACGAAATTAATTTTGAAAATAAATTTGGGGGGACCGGGGATCGAACACGTGTTCGCCGAACTTCTTCTTCTTCTTAAATGATTGGAAAAAAAATATTGCTCTTAAGCTACAAGTGATTTTATTGGTTTGCGGAAAACGGCGAGATAATTTAAAATTTGATTTTTTGTTTTGACAGTATATAACCAAGCAAAAATTATCTTAACCATCGAAACAATTCATACCGTTTTCCGCAACCAATAAAGTCACTTGTACTTTATCAAAATGCAGGTGTTGCACAAAAAACATTATTTTATCTAGCTACAAGTCTGAAATTTTTATATTCTAGCCATGAAGTTTGTGTATATGATTGCTTTGTACTATTTTTATATTTAGAAGAATACATTGTTTAAATGAAAGTGAACATAAATTAAATAGTAACAAACAGTTAAATTCAATTTAGATGTGTACATTCCCCCTGGTCGTCTGTAAATATAGTTTTTGATTAGTAAAAATCTACACTGAGAGAAATGACCAAGTAGCACGATATATAAACCAGATGTCACGGTGATATCACCAAGGAATGTCACCGTGACATCAGGAAAATGTCACGGTGACATTCCTTGGTGATATCACCGTGACATCTGGTTGATATATCGTGCTACTTGGGTGAATGGTTGGGGCTACTACTTTTTTATTAGTAAAGGAAGTTAATTCCCCTGCCCATTTAGTTAGTAAAACTCAGTAATGTTTTTAGTGAATTTTAATATTTTCGATATCAAGCGCAACTATTTCGAATTGGTAAACAGGAAATAATAACCACACGTACAAAAATAGTTCCATGTAAAAGTTTAACTGACAGAGTAGTTGGGTTTACCATTTTTTTAGCAAACGCGGTTGGCAGTTGTTAGAAATTCAGTTGGCAACACTCATGCTCGTGAAGCAATGTCGTGAGAAAACGTGATCATTTGTGTATATCTTTTTATATATTTTCTACACTTATATTATTTTTATATATAAATTATTTAATTGAGTATTAAAAAAGTGCGTGGATTTACGGGAGTTATTAATATCAGGGGGGTTCGAAAATTATGTAAATAGTTTTGAATGTAAATGACAATTTAACCAAGAAACCTAACCTATAAAATTTATAAATTATTATTCGCATCATACAAAAAATATGTTTAATATAAGATTTATATCTTACTTGGTACAGCAAGAAAGTTATATTAACCTTATAATAAACATATTTTTTTGGATGTGAATAGTATTAAATAAATATTTACGGCTGTATTTTATTACATCGAATTACCTATTTGATTAGTAAGATTAACTAACTAAATGTTATCTGTTAAAATATTTATTAGTAGTTGGTACTAACTAAAGTAAGTTCCCCTTACTAATAAAATGGTAACGTTAACTATTTATCTTTTTACTATTATAAATGGTATCCCTGACTATCGAATTAGCAGCAGTATAGTTTACTAACCAAAATGGTCCCACACAGCACATTATATTTCCTAAACATTTCATGAATATTTCATTGAAAGATTTGAAATATTTCAATGCAAGGTTCATGAAATGTTGAGTAAAACAGGAAAATGTCCGCCTATAAGAAATATTGCCGTGCAATTTTGCTGAAATATTACACTTTAATACTCCTGCAATATTACACATGAAGACTCTGCAATATTCAGGAAACATTTCAAAAAAAGTTAGAAACTTTTTTAAAATATGAAATCAATCGTTATTTTCAATCATGTTCAACACCTTAGGATCCTGGAATATTAAAAACTACTGCGCAGCTGTACAGGCCATAGAAACTGAGATCGACCAGTGCGCATCATTTAAATGGAATTTTTCTATAATATTTTAATGAAATATTTCAGCAACATTACACTGCAATATTTCTTATAGGCGGACATTTACCTAATTTCAGCAATATTTCAAGGACTTCGCATTGGAATATTTCTAAATTTCAATGAAATATTTCAGAAATATTTAGGAAATTTCATGTGCTGTGTGGGGTATTAGTAACCATTTTATTAGTTGACTCAACTACTTTGTTCTTTCAGTGCACTATCCTCTCTTTAAAAGCTTATAACTAAGGTAAAAAAATTCGCATTACATTAAGACAACCTAGAGTCAGCATCTACTCTAATTCTAAGTTACTATTCGAAATTGCAAAAAGGAGAAAAATTTTTTGCGTTATTATGGATTTTAGAAGATAAAAAATACATGGTTTTTCACACGATTTTGACAACCGTCTACTTTGAAAAATTATAGTTTATTCAACAAAAATCCTATGAGTTTGCAAAATATTTTCTATAATATTTAAACACTTCTGAAACATATAATTAAAAAAACTTACGCTTATTTCATTACCTTTTTGAAATTATTTAAAACAAAGTTAAAATGTTATCTCTTTAACAAATAAACGCACAGATCTGAAACAAATTTCAAATTATGTAATAAAAGATTCAGTTAACAAAACAAAAATCAAAAATTGTTTAAAAAATTTTTCCAAAGAATTATAAAAATTTTTTCTCGTATTTTGCTCCATTACTCCCATTGAGGCAAGTTGCGGACCGGGATGTACCCTTTTGTCAAAATCCTTTTGTCAAAATGGTCTGAAAAGCATGTATTTTTTATCTTCTAAAATCTTTATTCTAAAGTGTTTTTTAATTCTCAAAAAAGAAGCTTATTACTACATTATAATTTTCTATAATGATTGTCTCATATAGCTTTCTGTTTAGCTTAACAGAACGTAAACAATACTCCCAATAAAAAATCTTTTTCAATCATATTCTACTATTAATTTTTGAAGGGTAAGTACTAAAAAATTAATGTTACTTTAATTAAACTCTTTTTGGCATTAATGTATTAGAGCAGAATATGAAAATTAACATCTTTGTAAAAATTAGGAAAGCAAACGCAACAATACTAAGCATGTAGTATTATATTTAATTATAATGTAAGTTAAAATTATATAGATGGATTCGGAGTATGCAGGAACTCCAACTTCTTCTCAAATGAATGTCGAGACTGAAGTCTCCGAATTGTATGGACGAGGTCATAGAGGCAGAGTGCCTTTACTACCATGGACACCAACAATAGATGAAGAAAAGGAGCCACCATTAAAGAAAACAAAGACGATGCAAGCTAAGGTAGCAGCTAAGAACGAAGCTCAAGCAGCAGCTAAAGTTTTTAATGTACGATATAAATATATTTATTTCAATTATTAAATTTAGAAAATAAATTGTATTTAACAATTAATAAACAATTTTAGAAAATAGTAAAAGATGGAATTGCAAAATGTACTGAGGAAGTAGACGTTCTTTGCTTGCAACGTGCTTTAAGCAATGTATGTATGTGGTTAAACATAAATTTACAATATAAGTTAATTATTAGTAAGATTAATTTATCTGTAATTTTGTAATTGTAGAAAGATGAAAATGCTGTAGTAACTGTTGTTAAGAACAAGCCTCCAAAGTACGTTATCCAAAATACAGTTGCTACTCAGGTAAAATAAAATTGTACATATTTTGCATCCCAATAAATTAAAATAAGAAATTATATCTACAGAATACGATTTCAATCATTTTGCAGTGTGACATAATGCACTGCAGTTAAAGCTGTTAAATTTTAACATTTTACAATAAAAAATTAGGGTGGTTCTCCGGCAAATCACTTTTCTATACAAATTTTTTAAACTCTGGGAAAATGTCCCTTTTTATGTACTTTATAAGTGGTAAAAAAACCCAGTACCCTTTGCCATGTTAAAAACTGATAAATTTGGGTTTAAAGTTGCACAAGTTAACATTAGATTCCTAATCTGAACATGCAACACTCATATATATTTTATTGAATTTTTTTAAGTTTTCTTTAATTTTTTATAAAATGAGTATATTGTAGAATGGAATTAATAGAATGATATAAAAAAAGTTTTTGTAGGGGTATCCATGATAATTTTTGAATTACAATGTTTTGAAGTAGAAAAGTTAGGTTATTAAGATTTTTAAAAAAAGTCAAGTATATTACACGCTTGAGAAAGCACGACAGTGAAGTGAGCTGTTGATCAGTATAAACTAGTCGCAAGGAACTGAGCACCTCTGGAGCCGGAGAACCACCTTAAAAAGCATTCTGAGTCACAATAATTCATAAGATATCACAACAGCCCCAAAAGAAGATATCTTTTAACTTTCGTATAAAAAGACTTTTATTCTGCAGGTAATGTTTGCCGGTGTCAACATAAATAATGAAAAGTTGGCCAAAGCCAAAATTGCAACGACGTTGAAGTTGAGATTAACGTATCTTGCGCAAGGATATTGGACACCTGAACAAATGCCATTCATTGGTAGCCGAAATCCACAGAATGTTAGTGATGAAGAATTTATAGAAGTTACTCAAACTGACATCAACAACATTATGCGTATGTATAGTGTAAATAAACTATTATTTTTTTTATAAATACTTTAAATATTAATTACAAATATTTTTTCCAGGCATCGTTAACAGTCTTCAAGAAGATAACGAGTTAAAAATCTCAGATGGTACAGAAGAAAAAGCGAGTGATAACAAATATGTTAGAAAATGTATTCTGGAGGTTCCAAAAACTTGGCGTAATACTCATAAAAATAAGTAATTTGTCAAAAAATACCAGAATCTAATATATCACATGTATCAACGGTGATTTTATCTCTTTTGTTTTGATCTGAGTTCATTGACTGCACGTGTCGTGTATAAAATCTACGAATTGTCACCTTCTTATGTCAGTTTTTATTTTGCTTTGCGATGAATGACATCGTCTATTCGAATTTAATTTTTAGACAAAAAAATTTTAGACTTATTACTAATGTAACCAAATAACTTTAATTTTAATTGAACAAGGTATTTATTTATTTATTTTTTTTATTCTTCAATTTTTTATGAGAAGTTCTAATAAGTTTGTGAATAATTAATTTCTAATTTTGGTTTAATAAAGTGGCCTGATGATGGTGTCAAACCAAGACACCGAAACGTTGCCGAATAAATAATTTGGTGTTTCATTTATTGCTTCCAATAATCGAAAGAATCTCAAATTCTAAATTTATTTTTTAAATAAAAATACACTCTAAAGACATTTTTCTTTAGACATTCTTATAATATTCAGTGATTTTAAGAATATTCAACTAATTCCCTAAACATCTAATCAAAATTCGTATTTCCTTAAGTATTAATAATAGTACAATTTTACTAGCCCCTGTGGCTGTTATAAGTTAATAAATCTGGTTTTCCCCAAGATAAATTTTAATAACTTAAAACTTACTCTTATCACGGTTTAGAGAAAAATAAAAATAAAGGGTGTCAGCCCCTTTGTCGCTTAGAATACTTTTTACTTCAAAAAGCAGGTCAAAAATATTAACTTGTTATAAATATTTGAAAATGGCGTCACAATTTTTCCCTTGGGTAACAAAACACGTGTGCGTTTACTGATTCCTACTATAGCGAAAATGTGGACACCGTTTATAAATATTGAAATAAATTAATAGCTTTACGAATTGTCCACACACAACCAGCACGAAAACTTGCAAGAAGCTTGCCGTGCAAGATGTCCAAGATTGTAGTGCAAATATGTAGCGATTTTGATGAAAGCAACAAAATGTCCTCTTATAGCAAGTTTGTAGGGCAACTTTGGCGCAAACTTGCTGCGACTTTGCAAAACTTAATACGATGCGCAGTTGTAAATTGAAGCTCCTACGGCTGCGCAATATATTTTTTAACCTTCAAAGCAGGATGCCTTTAATGTTTATTTAGTAACAAATTGTTTCGAAAATTTTTGTTTAGTTTCTATACAAGCTTGCAGCAAGCTTTTTACAAGTTTGCTTAACTACTTCTTACTCAACGATAAAAATATTTTTAATTTATTAATTAAATTCCACCAGCCAATTATGATTAAATCTATTTTATTATACAAAATATTGAAAATAAACCTTCACTTTAATTAAACTCTTTTTTAATAGGACAAAAAGTCAAAAGCAATAATTGCAATACAATATTCTGAATTATTAAAACCTACCAAATGAAGAAAGCATACACAATTTTAATTTAGTTATTGTAAACCTATGATTTTCTTTTATTTAATTGTTATTCTAATGTCTATTTTTCTATTTGACTGTATTTTCAGAATATTTAAAGAAGCGATGGATTTCATGGAAGAAGATAATTCTTTTTTGGAAGAAATTGATCTTCCAAGTGAAGATGAATATCCATCAGATAGTGAGGAAGAAGAAGACATGAATCTCTCTGATGAAGAAAATAACCCAGTAGATCCAGTGCAACATGAAGCACAAGGATTTGAAGGCAATCTTCTTGTAGACGAAAATCAAAGAGAAAGAGATGACTTTCAAAATGTCAATGACATTGAAAACGTCCAAGAAGATATACCGTTACAAGTTCAAAGAGAAGTGAGAGATCCAATAGCCGTAGATGCACAAGGACCACTTTTCCAAGGTTTGCAAAATGATCGTAGAATGAATATTTTTATTCAAAGTAGAAACGATATACATGCAAAAGATCAGTTTTTGATTGCATTAGCGCAAAATACGGCTGCAAGGGAGACTTATAAAAGTCTTATTAATAAACTTTTGTGGATAAAGCAAAGTTATATTAATTGCAAAATACCAACTACAATGAAGCAGTTGTGGAACACAATGGGCAGAGATACATCCAATTTGATTTATTCGGTTTATTGTTCACTATGCAGGACTAAAGTTGGCGATGGTAAAACAGCAACCAGAGTTTGTCACTGTGGTTCTTGTGGTCCTCGTTTACAAAACAAATATTTGGCAAATTATATTCTAGTTCCAATTATTCCTCAATTGCAAGAAATTTTAAAATTGCCAAATATAGCTCAGTCTTTGCAGTACGGAGATGAGCGTGTTAAAATAAATGCGGATAATATAGAAGACATTTATGATGGCGAAAAGTATCGAGATCTACGTTTAAACGGAGGTTTAAGACAGCTTTATAATATGTCTTTAACCTTGTGGATAGACGGAGTATCTCTAGCAAAGTCATCAAAAGCTTCTTGTTGTCCAATACTTTTACGTATTAATGAACTGCCACCATATGCTAGACATAAACATATAATATTAGCAGGCATTTATGTTGGAAATCAAAAACCAAATATTAATAGTTTATTGGTTCCTATTACTGATCAATTAAGGTATTCACACAATACTGGTATTAGATGGGAACCTAATGTTGGACAAGAAGTTAATAGTAAATTTTTAACAACAACACTTACAGCAGATTCAGTTGCAAGACCAGATGTATTGAGAATGACTCAATATAACGGATATTTCGGTTGTACTAAATGCATTGCACGTGGAGAACGGATTGTAGGAACTTTAAAAATGGTTTATCCTGATGAAGCTCGTGTTTTGCGTAAAAATGAAACTATCCTCAATGATATGGTTCTGGCAGAACAGAAAGAAGGGTAGTCAATGGTGTAAAAGGTGCTACTGCTTTAGCACAAATACCGGAATTTGATTTAGATTCTGGAGTTGTACACGATGATTGTCATAACTTTCATTTAGGATGTACAAGGCAATTAACAAAAATGTTTCTGAATGATAGTACAAAAAGTTGGTACATTGGAACCCCTACTAAATTACAACAAATTGACAAAATAATTGCAACAATTAAAGTACCATCAGAAATTTCCAGACGCCCTCGATCTATCCGTGACTACAGTAAGTGGAAAGCTACTGAGTGGCGAAATTGGCTGTTGTACTATTCTCTTCCATGTCTCGATAGAATACTAAAAGAACCATACTACTCACACTTTGCTTTACTCAGTGGGGCAGTATTTATCCTGAGCAACGCATCGATATCACGTAATGATATATTGGTTGCACGTGCTTATTTAGAGCAATTTAGTATTCTAGCACAGAGACACTATGGAAAATAAATATGTCGTATAATTTTCATTTTGCAGGTCATTCACCAAAGTCAGTTGTTGAATGGGGACCATCCATTTGAGAGTTTCTATTCAAAAATTAAAGATACCGTTACTAGTGCGAATAGCCGAGCAGATCAAATAGTAACTCGTTTTTTCATCATAAAATTTCTCGAAAAATGTGTTCATTCACAAGATATTTCTGAGAGAACAAAAAATGAGATAAAACGATTGTTGAAGTATAATCCTGTAGACATTTCAGAAGGAATGCAACCAGGGCATTATTTTAGAGGTGAAGGAAGACCCAACCAAAGACGTCTGAATGCATTTGAAATTAATGCCATAAGAAGAACAGGAGAAACTATAGGGGAAGAAACTGTTGTAAATGTATATCGGAAAGCAGTAATACACAGAGTAGATTATCAGGTAGATGATAATGTACAAAGAGACATTTGCAATTCGGTAGTCTACACAAAAAACGGTTTTCTCAAAATTACAGGATTGCTATCCTATCAAATTGAAGAGA
Organism: Leptopilina boulardi; assembly: GCF_019393585.1. Classification (NCBI taxonomy): domain Eukaryota; kingdom Metazoa; phylum Arthropoda; class Insecta; order Hymenoptera; family Figitidae; genus Leptopilina; species Leptopilina boulardi. The sequence continues at coordinate 716,669 of NW_026137966.1, forward strand.
GAACAATTTGTGGGATTATTGGAACAGTTTTAGAAGAAGGTAACAATCTTTATGGAACACGATATATAACAGAAGTTTTTTTAAATGATGAAATTTCTTTTGTGTCTTTCCATGATGTGATTGTACCAGGAATTCTAATGGATGTAAACGATAAGTTTATTGCTACTCCATTAGCAAACACTTCGAGTATTGATTAAATTTCGACACAAAATATTTGTGGATATTTCGAAAAACAATTTATATTACGAAATTGACCACTTGCGTTGAGATTTCGCGCAATGGGTTAATTTGTTTAAAAATTGACAATGTCAGTTTACAACTTGCGTTGAGTTTCGCGCAAAGATATAAACGAGAATATGAAACTGATTACTTGCGTTGAGATTTCGCGCAATGGATCAATTTCTTTAATAATTGTCAATGTCAGGTTATTGCTTGCGCTAAGTTTCGCGCAAAGATATGACCTACATTATGAAACCAATCAAATGCGCTGATTTGAAGTAGATTTACACTTTGTGTAAAAAGATATAAGCGGTGGTTTTAGTGGGTAGGACCGGTCATATGTTTAGTAGTTTATCGCTCAGTTGGTAAGGCCCCTTAGTTGACACTTACTCATACGAAATGTATGTTGCGACATTTATTGATTTTCATTGAATATTTATTGTCTGTCTTCTATATGTAATTTGAATTTATAACGAGCGCTATCACATGAAAAAATTTCGGTATCGCGACATATATTTTATATGAGTAACTAGCAAGGTAGGTGCCTCATCCATTAGACAATTTACTCAATATATTGCCCTATTCCATCATAGCGCATGTCGAGCCTCGTATTTCAAAAGGGTGTGCGTAAATGCATTTCCACCAGAAAAGAAGAAAAAAAAAAAGATAAAGGTTAGTATAAACATATTTAGATAAATCATTTCGTTTTTAGCCAAAAATAATAGTAAATATTTTATTTTTAAGAAATTCACAATTTCAAGTAACATATTTGTAAGTTAAGTTCTTACAGTCTATGCAATTTTTAACCCTTTATTTTTTAAATACATATATATATATATATATATACCGAAACATTACAATATCCTACTCTGTAACATTACAGCAGACTTAAATATAAGCTTCGTAAGATTACAATGTAAACTTACAGTAAGTTTAAGGTAACTTTAAATGTACGTCATACAGTGCCCTTACAATATAAAGGTACAGTAACTTTCCAAGGTAAGCTCACTGGAAGCTTACATAGAAAGGTCACTTATTTGTGTTTCGTCAAAAAAAAATTTCTTTCAGCTAAAATCGCCAAAAACTGATAAAAATTCTGAATTAGGGGCAGAGATAATTTTTTTTGCCGAAACACTACGATAGAGCATTTTCATGTATTTTTTCACGCTGAATCCGAATTCGAAGTCAGTATTGACAGATTGGCTCAAATTTTGAAGATAATTCCAAAAAACTGATTTTGAGTATTTTTTTTGCAATTATCTCAAAAATTTGAGCGAATCTAACAATTCTGACTTTGGATTCGGATTCAGCGACAAAAAATACATGGAATTACACTATCGCAGTGACATTCTAAATTTTTTTAACTTCACATATGACGATAAAAATAACGACAACATAGTTTACTTACAAACTGATAACGTATCTCCTTTCAAAATTCAAAAATTTAAAATGGCGGATTAAATATGGCGGATAAAATTAAAAATTGAGCTAGGCTCGTGAAAATTACAACTCGGGGGTTTTCGAGGTTGCTGGTTACAAATTTGATGTCAGTTTTTAAAAATTATAAATGGCGGATTCAAAATGGAGGACAAAAAATTTAAAAAATTGAGCTAATTTCGTAAAAATGTCTACATAGGGGTTTTTTTGGTCGCTGATTACAAATCCGATGTCAGTTTTAAAAATTTTTTAAATGGTTGATGACAAATCTCTATTTAAAATTCAAAATGGCGGATAGAATTAAAAAATTAAGCTAGTCTTTTGATTATTAATTAAATAATCCTCACGTAATTTCCATAAAAAGTTATCTAGCGTTGTATTTGATAAGTTCAAATGGCACTTTTTTACGTTCAATATAAAAAAGTTAGACCAATTTTTTATATTTTGGTCCACCATTTTGATTTTTTAAAAAGTAACGATGAATTCGTAAAGATGTTACGTTTATATTTAATTTTGAAGGTAAGCGTAGTCAAAAGGTATTTTATACTTCGGAAGTCGTTAGCAAATATTTCACACGAATGCAATATTCGTGCTTTATTTTTATTTATTTGTAGGAATGTTTCTTGCCTCAGCCCTATGGGGACCGTTATGAAATTGTTCTTACTTATTTGACAGAAAAGAGTATTAAAGGTTAAGAGAAAATAAAATATAAAGATGTGCAAGAGAATATTAGTTTATTATAATAAGAACTCAAATATAAAATCAAATTAAATTATAAGTATAATAAAGTATTACAACCAAGTATTACTCACAACTTACTTATGTGCTTTCCTCGAAGGAATGTATACGTAGTATGGTTGAATAAATTATGTATTTAGATATTTTAACAAGGTTTAGAATTGGTTGGAAGTCAATACGGGTACGAGATTTTGGTTATCTTTTTATCGAAAGTAAAAATACTCGAATGCCGATCTTTGACCAGATTTTACATCAGAATCCGAAATAAATTATACCGAGTACAATGGTTCGTATGGACCATGCCATATAATTATTAATTTTGACAATTAGGCCCGAATCCGCTTTCGGAATAAATAAACGAATCTATTACTGATGGGATAAATATTAAAGTACAGAAGACCGAAATACAGACAACTGTCTGAAGTAAACTGTCGCAGAAAAATGTATCGGTTTTGGAGGAGAATTTCCAGGCTTTTATACCCTTTGGTATAGGGGTGACGGGGCAAAGGTGACGTTGTGACGATTTTGAATAGCCAATCAACATATTAAATAATTTATATCGTCACTGTTACCCAATCTGAATTAATTTGCTTTATAATGACCAATAAGAATTCATCTGATGGGGAGGAGTCATTGTTGTTTCTCGGTAAAAGTGGGGAAATGCACTGGTTCCTCTCCTCCAGACAATTCTTGGAAAAAATGATCTTATTACATGACTTATATATATTCCAGTTATTTTTAGTTAATTAAGATATTAATAAAAATATTAATTGTTAATAATAATAAATAAATAAATATGTAAGTCATGTAAAAGGTCTTATTTTTGTGAAATTAATAATAAAATCATACAAACATTCAATCATACAAACATACACTAATTTTTGTATAATGGAATATAATAACAACAATACTAATTAATTAAATAATTAATATACGTTAATTCTAAGATTAGTTGATCTTTAATCGATTCAGATTATTTGATCAGGTGATTGACCGGGATGACCTCGTATGACACCATATGCATGTGTCTACAGAGTGCGAAAAATATGCTACATTGTGTCGGTCTTCTACTCTTATTCTTTGTAGAAGCGAACGACTTTGAATGGTCACGTACTGTGGTGACAGTCTTGACCTCTTATGAACTTTAATTGCCGTATTGGTTTATACTGCACTTTTTAATTTCGTATTAATTTTAGGTTTAATATAATAATGCAATAACAATCATACCATACAATAGGTTATACAATATTATGCATTTTACACAATATTATACCACACTAAGATAATATAATTATTACTATCATTATTATTAGATATTTTAAATAATGATTTTGAAAAAGATTTTGTGAACGTAACAATCTTCCCCTCTTAAAGTATTATCGTCCTCGATAATGTCTGAACTAACGTAAGATCAACCATGCTTAGATCTGAATATTAATTTATGTGTAATTTTGGTATTCTTGAACAATAATTCGGTTGGTGATGTAGTGGAATGGCATTTGTTTATGGAACGTGGGACACTGACAGGGTAAGTAAGTAAATGGAAGGGGGTTTGGAGATAATGAGTGCAGAGGATGCAACCGAGACTTTGTATATACTTCATCTTTGATATATCGGCTTTCCATTGATGTTTGCGTATTTGAAATCGTGATAAAAATAGTTTATATAAATGACTTCATCAAAATTTTTCATCCCTCTCTTAAGATCGAAATCCCATGGTATGATGAGCATTGGCAGTGTTAAATATCTCAAGATACAGATCAGTTCTGAAGTAGAAGATGTCTCGTGCAGATCAAGAGCCCGTGGTAGTTCTAAGTGACGATGATCAAGTCGTGGTGTCTGATTCAAGAGAAGAAGAAGTAGTTTCCGCGTTGATTGAAAATCCAGGAAATCAAGTAACTAATACTTCGATTTCCGAGATTCGGGAAACAAGTGGAACAAGTTTTGTTTCTGCAGACCGTGCTGTTGATGTGGCAGGTACTGCAGAACTAGAGTGTGTTGCTCAATCTTCTTCTTCCGGTAATGTGTCAACACAACCATCATATTTGGGTCCCATTTTTCGTGGTACCCGTCGCCATCGTCGAAGAACTTCCCCAATTCTTAATAACGTTGTTTTAAGAACTGATGCAACAAACAGAACTCGGATTGTTGATAGCAGCTGGTTGGAAATAACCAGGTTGTTGGCTCAGCTGGCAAATCGGGTATCAGCAGTTGAGGAAAATATGTCCATTTATTATCTCACTATGTGGGGCTTGCCAATGGTTGATCCTGGTACAGAGGTTGCGAATGTCATGGACAATATTTTGAGGATTGGCTCCAGGGATACAGCAACAGTGATGGATTATTTACCTGAACCAAGAAAAGGTGTATTAATAAGATTTACATCAAGGCTGGTTAGGGATTTTGTTTTAAGATCGGGAGATACCTTGACCAGTCATGGAATTTCAGTGGGAAGGATTTGAGGTTAGTATGTTTACATTTTGATACTAATTATTTGGTATTAAAAATATGTGAAGGATAAAATAAAATAAAAAAAAACAATTTTGTTACAGATGTATGGCGAAGTGGTGCGAGTGATGCTAAGGGACCCTTTTTATACAATATGTATGTAATGTTTTAATGTCAATATATAATTATAAGTTAATTAACATTGATTTGTTTTCAGGATCGAAAAATAGTTTAGGAGCAAAGCGGAAACATGGTGGTCTTGACGAATTAACAAAAATGATGTCAAAGTTGCGGATTACTGACAATAAACCAGGTAAATATTGACTTTGATTATTGTGCCAAAAAGAAAATATTAATTACAAAACAATTAATTTTTTTGATTGTATTGTTAGGATAAAAAAAAATGTAATTATTTAAAATTTTATTATATTTAAATTTCTAGCTCGAAAAAGGAAACACAAACTAGCCTTATCGATGGAAATGGATCCAGGTGTTTCTCTTTTAATTAAACCAGAGGAGGAGAAAACTACATTTAGAGAATCCATCTCTATTGATAAAGACGAGGCCTTATCTTTAACTCGCCAAAATTTTAACCTTTCTCGTCCTCTGTTTCCTGTTATTGAACACCATGACGGCCATCGTTTCATTTCTCTTCGCAGAACCAGAATTTCAAATTTACAGTATGTATTCAAATTTTTCTAATTATTCTTTTCCTTATAAAATAATTGTAATATTTAAAAGAAAATTTTAAAACCAAAATAATTAATTATTAAAAGTATATATTTTTTTTTTTTGTTTCAGACGTTAGTGACAAAATGGGTCAAATAGTGTTATTCGCATCATTTATATTAAAATACACACATATTCATTCTTATATATTCAAAACAGTTATAATAAATTTTTACATTTTCAAATCAAATTGATCAATTATTCAGATTTTTATACACAATTATTATTACACATGTAAAAAAAAAAATAAAATAAAATTATTTTATTAACGATTTTAATCAAAAATTTCTTATTTCTCTCTTTGTTTGTATAAAAGAAATAAATAAATCAGAATTATTTATTTAAAAATTTTAGATTTCGAAATATGTGAATTAAACAAAACAATTGCAGGATAAAAAGAAGACATAGGCGGAAGTTATGAGCATGCTTGGTATAAAGAATACAGTGTAAAGGTAAGATGTGCTTAAAGCGATATATTATATATATGTATATAGAAACTACTTGCGGATTGATTAAAGAGGATGAATTCTAATATCTATATTGCGTAAAAGTTTATAGGATACTTACCCCTTTTGTTTATATATTATTGTTTAGATTATAATTTTAATTTTAAAATTATTGAATATTAATTATAATAATAAAAAAAAAAAATTATAAATCTGTTTTTTTTTTAATGTATTATAACATATTTTATTTATTATTTTAATGTATAAAATTTTATATTATATTGTTTAATTAGGTTAGTATGAATCAATTATTATTATTATTTTTTTTTTTTTTTTTTTTTTTTTTTTATTGCATGCAAAATTTTCTTTAATTGTTAGTCGGTTAGTAAAGTTTTTAGAGTCGATATATTATTATATTCCTTTTTTTAAAAAGAAAAATTTAAGGCTTTCTTGCTAGTCGAATTACATAGTATGTGGTGAGTGCACTAATAATTATTCCAATCATAGATAAACCTCTAAATAAGTCTCTATAAAAACTGGAATAAGGTTTTCTTTGATGAGTGCTTAAAACTTTTAATTGGTTCTCAATTTCTGAGAGGGGTGTTCCTTCAGAGAGATCCCATTTAGTTGTTTGGAATAATTCATCTTTTGTTAAAAATTCGTCTAATATTGGCATGTTGTCTAGGTCTGTTGTATTTGATATTATGGTAGAAATATTTAGAGATAGGTCAGGTTGATAAAGATATTCTATCCCAGTATTTTGTATAGATCCTCCAGTTATAGTTATGTAGGAACTTCTACCAACGCAGGTGTTTCCGAGACGTAGTAATCCAAATCCAGAAATTTTAATACGTCGTTCGTAATTATCAGGGCAAGTTATAGTCATAGTTTCTTGGCTAGGAGTAGAAAATAACCATCCTCCTAGTGTAGTAACTTGCTTCCAATAGGTTTTTGTATTTATTTTTAATCGTATATCACACAAATCCAAAGCTTTTTCATTTGGTTCGAGTAGTAGTTGGCTTTCACATGTTTTTAAAGCATTTATTTCAAATATTGGTTGATTATTATCGCAAATATCATAAGTATCTGTTTTTATACATGTATTGAGAGATTCTTGGTCCATATATATGTATGATCGCCGGTCTTCAGATATGATTATGTATGGTGTTTCAGGAATAATGTATGCGGAATAATTTTGTGGTTTAATATTTTGAGGAACTGGATAGGAATGGATTTTATATATTTTATAAATATTTTTGTTTAATAAAGGAATATCTACTAACATTAGGAATTTTTCTTTGTGGTAACCTGTTTTTGTTCTTGCCAAAGTAGATATTTCTTCTGCTAAAATCCTAGATCCTTGTATTGGAAAATCATAATTTTTATTAATTGTTTGTAATCGATTTTTAATATCAACAAGTTGTTCACTATTTAACAATGATGGGTGAAATTTTCCTTCTCTAGCTGAAAGAATTATTTGTATTATTTCTTTCAATGCATGGATAAAATGGTCTAGTTGTGTTTCTAGACTTTGAGTCCATTGTGCTAAATAAATATAGTATCGAGTGCGATTTAATGACTCAGTTAATGCGTTTAAACCTTTCAGATTGTTTCGCACATGATTTAAAACTTCTGAATGACGGTCTGCTTCTTCATATAATTTTTGTAAATCAGATCGTATTATGTGAGTTTGTTTTCCAACAAGATGGGATAAATTTCTATTTAATTCGTAAAGTTCGTCAATAGCTTCGTTGTAAATTTCTCCGTCTTCTGTTGTTAATATACCTATTATTGGTTTTAATGCTTGTCCAATGAAGTCTAAAGGGGATCTACGTTTTCTCATTGTTATAGGTAAATTTTCCATATCTATTGGTGTTTCTTTGAGGTTAGTTAATAAATTTGTTGCATCTTGAAACATATTATTTGCTCGAACGACCTTTTCTCTTAATATATGAGGTCTTAAGGTCTGTTCACATGGCTCAGTATAAGGTCTTGCACAATTAATAAATATTTGGTCAATTTCTCTTATCAATGTTTTCATGGGAAAATGATTTTGTAATTTTTCAAAATCAATAAAAATTGTCAATCTCCAATAGGTCTGAATGAATCTTATTGTTTTTATTCTTTCATAAAATAATCCCGGATTTTTGTCAAATATAGTGATTTTGTAATTTTCTGGATTTGCGTATATTGTAGTGACTATAATAAGGAAACTCCATTGAAATAACATCTTTTTATGTTTTAATCTGTGAAAAGGCAAAATTATATTAATTTGATATTATAGTTATAAAACAATACTAATGCATATATGCATAGGTGCATATAATTACACATTCAAATCCAATTCATAAAGTAGAATAATATGCTTTATGGTATGACTAAATGTTATGGTAAAAAAAAATAATTATGGTTGTGTTCGTGTTTGATGAGTTATTGAAAAATAAAATTTTTTAAAAAAAAATTAATGTCATAGGTCATATTAAAAATTTTCAATATAGCAGAAAAATTCGAAGAATTTTGAGTGAAAAATTAAATTATTATTATAAAAAAAATTTTATTTTTGTTAAAAATATTTATTTAAATATTGTTGGTTGAAATATGAAGAAAAAAAAGAATTAATAAAAAAAAATAAAAAAAATAAAAAAATTTTAATATTAATAATTTGGCAACACTGTAGGGTGAGAGGATTCACCTTGTGTTCTTCTTGTGTCATCTAAACATTTCCGCCGCTTCCCCTTGATGCTCTTATCATCATGGCGGAAGGCTACCTTGAGAGAATCTGCGAGGTACCATATATATATATATACAAGTATCGATGTATACATAAAAAAAAAAGAATTAAAAATAATAATAAAAAAAAACAAAAATTAAATTAAAATTAAATTAAAATAATAATAAATAATAATAATAATAATCAAAAATAAATAAGACAAAAATAAAATAAATAATAATAATTATTATTATTATTTTAACATACAATAAATAAATAAATCTTATGATAATTAATTAATTTATTATATATAAAAAATTAGAATATTAATATTAATAATAATATTAATAAATGTAAAATAAAAATGGGTATAAAAATTTTTTAAAATTATTATTCACTCCCTTCCCCTCTTAAGAGTTAACATCGTCTCTGGTGTTATTATTTTTCCTTATTTTGTTTAAAATATTTTTTTTTTTTTTTTGTTAAAAAAAAAAATTAATAATATTTAATATTAATAATAAAATTTATTTATTTATTTATTTATTTATTTATTTTTTTTTTTTTATTTATTTATTTATATAAAAAAAAATTTAAATAATAGGGAGAAAAATTTTAGGGGTGGTTGGGGTTGAATTTTGTCTGTGGGTTTCGTAGCGCAGGTTGTATGCGGCTTAATATACAGCGGTACGGTTTGTTAAGAGTAAGGTGTCTTATATGCGGAGCGTATATCGGCCTTGCCTTCTCAAGGTTACTATGTACGAAAGGTGTAGTAAAGAGGAAATGATAAGTAAAGAGAATATAGATTTAATTATGAAGATTTGTATTTTCAGTATTATTGTCATTCCTGATTGCAATCATTACTTATTATAATTAATAAATAAAGTATTGTTATTAATTAACAAATTTATTATTAATTATTATAATGAAATATTATTTTAGAAAAATGAATTGAGAATCTTTAAGTTTGAAGGTTCTTTCGAACTGTGGTATTCATTGACCGGTGTCTCAGACTCGGCGGTGTTATGAGTACGTGATGTTTAGATTATGAGGTGTGAGGAAAATGCTGGCTGGTGACCATGAATTGATGCTACATTTTAGGTTCTCATTGTATTTCTTTATTATATTTTATTCAAAAATTTTATTTTCTTTATTTTACTTATAAAATTTTTGTTAATTATTTAATTAATTACAATATAAAAAAAATTTATTACAAATGATTTAAAATTTATAATTTTTTATGTAAAAAAAAATTATACCTGTAAAATAAATAAAAAAAAATAATAATAAAAAAAAATATCGATAATATTAATAATAACAATAAGTTATTTTTATAAACAATTAGTTATTTGAATCATTCCATTGTAAAAATCACTAGTATTATTAATAAGAAAATTATTAAAATTAATAATTTGTTAATTTTATAATAACGAATATAATGTATGTTAATTAAGATAAGATTTATTTCATTAAATAGTTATTAGAAATTTTAATTTTTTGGAAATCATTTAATTAAATTTTGAAATTTTTATAAAAAAAAACTTTAATTAATTGTTTATTGTAGAATAATTGTTTTAATTTTATCGTTATTATTTTACCATATTAAATTACGTATAGTAAATTAGACATTGATATACATATAGATTTTGATTTGGTATATGTGTATCAATTTTTAATTGTATATGTTTATGATATTTGGACAACGTATATGCAGTGATCTGGTTGTGATCAGTGCGACATTGGACGTGAAGGATGTCTTCGTCTGAAAGTAAGTATGAATATATATAATTTAAATGAAGATTATTATAGTTTAGAAAATTTTAATATTTGATAGATAATAATAATAATAATAATAATATTAAATATAATATTATTTTGTTTTTATTTTCAGGTTTCAGGTGCAATGTTTGCGGCAAGGTGAGGAGGGGGCCAATTGCAGGTGGCAGTACTGTCCTCAGTTGTAAGTATATGTTAAAAAAAAAATAATGTGTAATTTATTTTAAAAATAAAAATAAAAAAAAATATAAATAATATTTTGTATTTATTTTCAGGCTTCTTGTGTCCAGCATGTGGGGGGTACATGCCAAGGAGGGAGGAACCGGAAGAGGAACCTTCCGATTCCAAGAAGAGGTGTGCCCCCTTGTGCAGGTACAAGGTACCTGAGGGCAGAAGAAGGATGATGGTGCTGCCCAAATTTTGGGGGTCGGGAGAGATCCTGGACAGGGATCAGTGGTTCTTGGGGTGGCAAACGTGGGACACGTTGCCACGAAGGCCAAGGCCACTAGCGTCCTTTAAGGGATCGGAGTCCCGACCGGTGTCGCGAGTCACTCGTGTTGTAAGTATAAAAATTTTGTTTTTCCCTGTTTATATATATTTTTTTTTTTTTTAAATTTTTAGGGTGGTTTTTTTTTTTTTTTTTTTTATAAAATTTATCATTATTCATTATTATCCCCGCCATTACCCACCATATATTATTAATAACATGTAGTATATATATTATTGCCATTTTTGTTTCAGATTCCTGTACCGCAACCCCCAACCAACAACAACAATAACAATATTAACAATGATAACAATAATGATAATAATAATGATAATAATAATGAAAATATAGGAAATAATGAAGATCAAAATGAAAATAATGCGAATGAAAATAATGAGGAGGGACAATAATATTAAGTTTAGTTTTAGTAAATAGTTATAATTTTTATAAGAACAATTTTAAGTTAATATTAATTTTTATATTTTATAATTATAAGAATTTTAGAAGTTATAGATAGTTTATAAGATTTTTGTATGTAAGTAACTGTAAAAAAAGAAAATTTGTTAATAAAAAATAAAAAGAGAGAAAAAAAAAAATTTTTATCAATAAATAAAAACAAAAATAAAAAGAAAAATTTATCAAAAAAAACAAAAATAAAGAGAAAAAAAAAATAAAATAAATAAAAATTAATTAAATAAATAAAAAATAATGAACAAATAAAGGAGAAAAAAAAAATAAAAAAAAATATTGGGGGTCCCGGGGTTTGAACCCTGGTTGGCCCCGTAAGAGCCGAGAGCTCTAGCAAGTTTGTATTTTCACTTGCTATTGCTCTTAAAAAAAATCTTCGCTATAGGCAGTCGTTCTCTCTATCAAGGTCGTTCCGGTATTCTCAACCTCTGCTCCTTCGGCGCGCTTCTGATGGCTTGCGGGCGAAGAACACTGATATATTATAATATATCAGTTAATTTTATTAAAAGGGGATAGAATAAAAAAAAAATTTGTATATGAAAAATATGAAATTTTATATTGTTTATTTATAAAAATTCTTGAAAATGGAGAATTAATTATATAATTATATATGAATATATATATACAGGTGTATATATATAGATATACATACATACATATATAATTCCCTTTTTTTTTAAATAATGCATTTTTAATGTTTAAATAAATAATAAATAGTATTATTATTATTATTTTTTTTTTTTTTTAATATAATTGATAGATTTTATTTAAAATTTTAATCATTTTAACTAAATATATAAAAAAAATTTTTACCTTAAATTATTATTTATATATACATTTTTTTAAATTTTTAGGGTGGTTTTTTTTTTTATTTTTTTATAAAATATTTTAAATGAATATTAATTCTATAAGTTAAATTCTCAAGTTTCTTTGCCTTCTCGCATACTATCATACCGTCGATGTTATGATTATGCGTTATATATACAATGTAAGTATCAAAGAAATTTGTCGTCTGACACTGTGATGCTCTGGTCAGTATGGTGTTTCGTATTTGAATTTGTTGCAGTGTCTTTTTGACTGGATTATCGTGAGGATCAAAAAGAAATAAAAAAAAAATTTTAATATGAGTGGGTTAGAAAAATCAGATGATTTAGAAATAAGTAAAATGTTTATGTTTATAAGTGGATATATTAGTGATAGTGAATTAAGTGACTGTTCTGAAGGACGAAAAGAACTTGAAAAATTAATAAAAAAGGAATTTCCAGAATTTTTAACATTAGTGTCAGATTATTTTAAGGGTGTGGGCAAAATTCCTCTATTGTGTCGGTATCTTTCCAAGGAAGATGTAAATAGTTTAGTTTCTTCGTTTCATTTTTTTAAGTGTGGGATTAATCGACTAATTTCTTCTTGGTACCAGGTGAGAACAGGTGAACTAACTGAAAAGGGGTGAGTAAAAAAAAATATAAATTTTTTTTTTTTTTTTTTTTTTTTTTTTTTTAAATAAATAAAAAAAAATAAAAAGAATGAATTTTTATAATTTTTAAATATCATTTTATTGTAGTTCATTTCAATACCAACATTTGATCACCACAACGGGACACGATATTTTGAGATCTAATACATGTAATTTGCGATTAAAAAAAAAATTTTTATTTATTTATTATTATTATTATTATTTTTTTTTTGTTTTGTTTTTGTTTGTTTTATTAAATTATATAGTAAGTTAATAAATGGGGATATTATTTTATTATACATATATATATATATATATATTTTTTTTTTTAATTTTAATATTTTTGGATTTGATTGTAGGACTATTTTTAATGTTGGTTGTTGGGAACCATTTGACCCTACCGATAGTCTTCCTGGGCAAGTTCGGTTATCAGGTGTTCCTTGGGAGGATTTACCTGATCAATTTGATGGAGAAATTTTTTGGAGTCAGGAGTATATAAAAATGCAGCCTGAAGGTAAAATTTACTGGAGAGGTTATTGGCGTCCGGTAAGTGTAAAGTTGTATATGTTTAAATATATAGAAATTATATAAAAAAAAATTTGATTATTATTATTTTATTTATATATTTTTAAAAGAGATTTAAATTTTCCTTTTAATTTTAGTTAAATGTTTAGTGTGCTAATTAGTATGTTATTTTCAGTGGAATTTTGTACATCCGGGAAATATAATGCTCCGTGAGAAGGACAGAAAATTGAGGAAAATTAATATTGAGGCATCAGAGTGTTCACTTACGGAGTTACCAAATGGTCGAGAAGGACTTGATTGGATTCCGATAAGGAACAGCCTAGTTTTAGTTTTGGTGGAAGAATTTTCGGATGGTCCGTTTTCTAAACCGACATCTTTTTGGTCATTGGTGGGTTATATAAAAAAATATATACGTATTTAAATTACCTGTATATGTATTTTTTCTGTAGTATTAATATTTTCTTATTTATTTTGTTTTCAGCGACCTATGGTGGACGTTCTTCTTTTGTGGAGTCCGCCTTTTAAAAATATGAAGAGAAACGAGTTCTTCGTCGATAAAAAATATGGTTGTTAGGATTTTTAACGTTGTAAATAGATTAAAATTTTCTTTCGAGTAGTGTTAGTTTTTATATTTCTTTATTTAGATTTTTATAGTTTTGTATTTTTATTCTCCTTTTTTTTTTTATTAAATTTTAAGAAGAAAATATATATATTTTCATTTTTATATTAAATTTTTGAAAATTTATTTAATTATATTGCACTAATATCCATTCATCTGCAGTTAATTCTAGAATCCAACGATATAGTCTGCTATTTGTTATATTTAGGTTTGCTAGCCAATCAAATGCATCATGTCCATGTGGTAATAAGATAGAGTTTTCTCCAATATATTCATTGAATCTTCTTCTTGCGTGAACTAGAGTTAAACAAACCTTTTCGTGATAGCTATAATTTTTCTCTATTGGTTGAAAAGTTCGAGAGGATTTTGTTATATATTTTATCTCATTATCTTTATATTCAGCAAGGATTGTTCGAAATTTTTCTTTCAAAATTTGAAAATATAATATTAATTGTCCTGAATATATTGGGTAGGTTATTATTTCTGGAATTTCAGTTTCAAACTCGTTATCTATGAAGTCATGTGCATCAATTTTGTCGACAAAAAATTTACATTGAGCTGCTTGAATAGTAATTCCATTTTCGGAAAAGATATTAAATGCTGTTTTTATAGTATTTTGATGTTCTTTTAGATTTTTACTTGTAATAAGAATTCCTTTAGGGAAAAAGATTATATCTTTTCTATGCATAGGAGGAAATACAATTTCTAAAAATTTTAAGAAGGTTTTCTCCGCATTTTTAATTGATGGTGCTAAACGGGTGAATTTATATGTTCCTACTGGTGTAATAAATGACGTTTTGTCTGTGTCCGATGGATTTATTTCTATTCGAGAGTATAAGTCCATTAAGTCAATAATTGATATTTTCTTTGCATCATTTATTTTTATTCGAATGTCTTCGATTGTTGTTTGTTGTGAGATAGTATCACGTATTAGTAAATTTAATGTTGTGAAATCAGTCCCAAATTTGTAAGTAAGTCGTTGTGTATGAGGTATCCATACTAGTCTCACAGAAATTTTATTGTTATAAGGTGATGTTGATTTTTCAAAAATTTTTGCATATAACAAGTGATCGATTTGTTCTAAAAGATCTTCCTTTTGGTGTTGGGTATATGATGTTATTGGATTGTAACTTTCTTGAAATGGTAAATGATTAATAGTGTCAATATAGTGCCGAATTTGAGGAAAAGTTTCAAATGAATGTAGAGCAAAAAGTGGGTAAAACAAAAATATTATTTCGTTTACAAATTCAACTTCTTTGGAACTCAACTTTTCTGTTTCTAATTCTTCAAATATTCGTGTATATTCCTCATTACAAATTAGACGATTTTCTTCCATTGTAACCTGAAAATAATAACAGTGGTAAAAAAAATGGTATTTTATTCTTTAATTTTCGTCGCTGGGAATATAGCTCCAATTGACTTTTTCTATGTCTAGAAGCCATTGCATGTGTTTAAAACCTCTTGATATAGTTTCTAACCATTCTAAACTATTTCTTCCGTCATAAAAAAGGATAGAATTGTTAGTAATGAATCCTTTAAATCTTCTTATAGAGTGTATAATGGCAAGGCCAATTTTATCGTGATAACCATAGAATTGTTCCTGTCCGTTATATGTTCTAGATGAATTACTTAAAGGTGTAATATGAGTTTTATGGTATTCAGAAAGAATGGTGTCGAATCCTGTTTCTTTCATTACTAATTGAAGTAATATTTTACCTGTATAGGTTTGGGGTTCATACACAAAATTTTGTATTCCCATGGATTGGTTTACAAATTCATAGCAATCAACAATAGATCGAAATAGTTTGATTTTACTTGGGTTAATTGTAATAACGTGATATAGTAGAGTATGAAAGATATTAGTAAGTATTTTCTTGTGTTCAATTAAGCTCGGGCTAGCTATTATTATTCCAAGAGGGAGAAAAACAATGTTTTCATCTTTCCATCTTGGGAACAGTCGTCGCAGCAAATTAATAAATGTTACTTGAGATCCTTTTATCGAAGGTAAAAGTGATGTAAATTGATATTTGCCAACTGGTGTAGTGAATGCTGTTTTTGATGCGTCTTCTGGATGGAGAAGTATTCGACCATATAGCTCTTCTAAATTCATAATTGAGAAATATAAATTTTTACTAAGTAATCCCCGTATTTCAGAGAGTTTTTGAAAAGCAGGTTCTATTGAAATAATTTTCCGATTGAGTGATGTAAGGGGTACAGTTATTCGCCATTGTGGTTCTTCTGTAAGTGATAATCTTTGTCGTGAAACAATAATTTCATTGTTGTATTTTGAATCAGATGGTATAATTGTTCCTATAGATAATAGTGTAGTAATTTGAGAAAATATATTTTCTTGTTGTTGGGCAGAAAAATCTGTAATCTTTTTATAAGATTTTTTTATTAATTTTTCATTTTTGGTTGTTATTTTGTGTTCTTCAATTGGTCTAGTAATAGTGTTTGTGAAAATATAACAATAATTTGTAATTATTTGTAGCACGATTTTTATTTCTTCTGTATCGAGTTCTTCGAGTTCCAATAACTCGTAGATTTTTAAATGTCCGGGGGTTATTTCGTCATCAAGATGTTGGTTGTTCATATTGTAGCTGAAAATAGAACAGATATCTATTTTTCATAATAAAAATTTCGTTTGCTTATTTTTAAGGATTTTAGTTGGTTAGTAAAAATAATAATATTTTCATACCAGAATATTATTTATTCTTCTTTTTTTTTTTTTTTTTTTTTTGAAGAATTTTGCTTCCAAGCTGATTAAGCAATTATCAGTGTTAGAGTTCTAAAAATTTTCTCTAACATCTGAATCTGCTCAAACAGAGTAGGAGTTATTATTTTATTCATAGGCTATCTTGATTTTGTCCATATGTTTTTGAAATCGTTGACCATCTTCTCCTTCAAGTATGACATTATGCATGTTGGTTATGTCAATAATTCTGTAAGGGCCATGGTATCGCTTTTCAAATTTACTGGTTCTAGGTTCTTTTTGAATATAAGCTAAATCGCCAATTTTACCTTGAAATTCTTTGCAACTTTTATCATAGTTTAGTTTAGAACGACTTTTGGCTTGAATTAAATTTTTAGCAGCTAATATTTTTATTTCATTAAGTCGTGTTATTAATTCTCGTAGATAAGTTCCATAGGTTACTAATTTTTCATCTTGAGGAAATGCAGTTGGTGCACGAGCAATTTTTCCAAATACTAATTCATAGGGGGTGAAATTTGTACCTTCATGAACAGAGGTATTGTAGGAAAACATTGCAAATGGTATTAAACGATCCCAATCGTCAAAATGTTTTGCATAGTGTTTTATAAATTCCATTAAGACTGTATGGCTTCGTTCTAATGACCCGTTGGTTTGAGGGCGATATCCAGAAGTGGTTAGTTGTTTTACTCCAAATATTCGACATAGATTACTCATTAATTTACTTACAAAACTACCACCTCTATCGGTTAATATTGCGCGAGGGGCACCAAATTGTGAGAAAAGGTTTCTTGCTATTGCATGTGCAATTGTAGTAGTGGAAATATCTGGTACGGGTACAGCAATACAATATTTGGATAGATTATCTTGAATCGTTAAAATGTATTTATTGCCATCAGGGGTAGTTGGAAGTTTACCTACGGTATCGAGAGAAAGTTTATCAAAAGTATCTATCGGCGTATCAGTAATAAGCATAGGCTCTCTTATTCTAGATCTAACTACCTTTTGTTCCTGACATGTTTTGCAATGTCTAATGAAATCAGTGACGTCATTTCTCATTCCTGACCAAACAAAACGTTCTCTAATTCTTCGATATGTTTTGGTTATACCTTTATGACCTCCTATAAGACTTTTATGCATTTCAGTAATTATTTTCAAACGGTCTTGTAAAGGTGGAATCAAAACATTACTATAACATAGGGTTATGGTTACAATATCCAAATAGAAAATTTTGGTTAGAACTTCGGAAAATTGAGTTGGTCCTAGAGAATCCAAATAGTTTCCTAATAAAGAAAATCGTAGCGTTTTTATTGCTTCTTTTATTAATATTTTCTGTAAATTTTTGAGGCAAATTTCGAGATTAGTTTTACTTAAGTTATCGGAATGTTTATTTTTAACTATAATTGTAAATATTTTATAACTTCCATAAGAAGTAATCAAAATTTGACCTAATTTTGGATTTTGTAGTTTTATTTCTTCAGGATCTATAATTCCTAGATCAATGAATAGTTTATCTATTGATGTAAGAAATTCGCAATTTGCAGAAGTAAAGTGTACGTAATTATCTCGCTTATAAGTGAGATTTTCTCTACAACTTTGAATATTTAAATTTCGAACATATAATCCTTTTATTGAATTTTGCAGATCGTTATCTAAAATTGGTTTAGTTGGTTTATCTATAGATTCTTGAAATGTAGTAGGGTAAAAAGCTGTGTTTTCTTGTATATTGGGATGAGTTGTATCATTCGTGTTTTGTTTATCTACGTGTTTTGTTTGTTGTTCATTTTCCTTTGGTTTCATTATAGTCAAATTTTCTTCGTTTTCTTCTTGAATAGTTTCCGGAAAAACTCTTTGACGTACAGATGGTGTAGATCTGGCTTTTGGTTGTATTGTTGTTAGTGGAGTAGCTAAGCTTTGTAATGGCAAAGGGGTTGATGTAATTTGTGGGTTAGAAGGTATTATTGAATTTTCTTCTTCATTCATTTCTTCTTTTTCTTTATCTGTATTTAATGTTGTTAGTCCAGTTTGTTTTTGGGTATGTTCGATAAGTTTTTCAATTCGATTTTCTAATTCGTGATCTTCATTTTCTGTGTCATAAGGATCTAAATTTTTAAGAGTTTCTAACAGTTCTTCATCTGACTCTCCTTCAGATATTCTTTTAAGAGAAATAGAATCTTGTTCTTGTGAAAATTTATCTTCGCGTTCTTTTAGAGATTGATTAAATTTTTCAAATGATTTTTGTAATTCATCTCTTATTTGTTGACGTGTACTATCTAAAGAGGATTCGTTAAGTTGAAAATCATCATTTTCACTGTTAGTACCTGATTCATCCTGCGGAGGTCCTTCTAAGGAGATTGGAACAATCGATTGATCGGTGATTGGCTCGTTGTTGTCCTGACTTTGTTCTGGTTCCATTTCTTGAAAAGAAGGTTCTATATTTGTAAGAGCAGGTGCGCTCTTAAGTGGAGTAGGAAATTTTGCGGAATCTGCGGTTATATCTAAACTAGGAAAAACACTTTTTCTTCTTTTCCAAATAGGAATATGTAAACTGGTTGGTTCTTCTTCATTTAGGTCAGATTCTTCTGTTTCCTTAGCAGCACTTTCACTTTCTGTGTCGTCTAGTTCTTTTAAGAGAATGTTCTCTTTTGCTTTACGTGGATGGTATCTTTTAGCAATTGAACTAACATTTTGTTCGTCATGTAATTTTGTTGATGAAGTAGAAGTGATTTTTGATCGTAATCTTAATCGACTTGTCATGGGTCTTTTAGCTAGATCTTGAAAAGTTTGTGAATCAGAGGTAGATTTGGAACTGGGGACTTTTGGTTTGGTAATTGGTTTGGGAATTACTTTAGGTTTCAAAAGAGGTTTTGGCTTTGAAATTGGTTTAGTTAGTGGAGGAATAGATGCTTTTAGTTTTTCTTTTTCATCGCTTGGATTTTTACTGGAAGTTGATGGTTTTTCTAAACTTTTCTTAGTTGATCTTGTCATCATGAATACTTTATTTTGTAAATCGTCGCTTGTTTCGGAAGGATTTCTAGATAAAGCATCTGCATTACAATTTAATTTTCCTGGTTTATATTTGAAAGTGTATTCGTAATCTCTTAATTTTAATCTCCAACGAACTAGTCTTTGACCAGGGTCTTTTATACTATCAATCCAACGCAAGGGTTCATGATCACTTACTAATAAAAATTCTCGGCCATATAAATAAGGACGAAAATATCTTACAGCGTATAAAACTGCGAGACATTCTTTTTCTGTTGTAAAATAGTTTTTCTCAGGTCCTGTTAAAAGTCGTGATAAATAAGCTACAGGGTGGTCAAATCCGTCCTTTTCTTGACTTAATACCGCTCCAATCGCATAATCAGACGCATCTGTAGTTAAAGTAAACTTTTTATTAAAATCAGGGTATTGTAAAATAGGTTCTTCGCAAAGGGCATTGCGAAGTAATTTAAAAGCTTCCTCATGTTCAGGGGCCCAAATAAACTTTTTGTCCTTTTTTAATAAATCAGATAATGGTTTTGCCTTTTTAGAAAAATCTTGTATGAATCGCCTATAGTAGCCTGCAAGACCGAGAAATTGTCTGATGTTTCGTACATTTGTTGGTGTGGGAAAATTCTTTACAGCTTCAATTTTTTTAGGGTCGGGTTTTAATCCGTCGTTACTTATAATGTGACCTAAATATATTACTTCACGTTTCAAAAATTCGCACTTTTCTGGTTGTAATTTTAAGTTAGCTTGACGTAATTTTGAAAATAATCTTTTAATCTTTTTACCGTGTTCATTTAAGTCTTTAGCATAAACAACAATATCATCGAGATAAACAAATAATTCTACACCTTGGAGACCTCTCAGGACTTGGTCCATTAGTCTTTGAAAAGTAGCAGGGGCGTTTTTTAGTCCAAATGGCATTCTAATGTACTCGTAATGTCCGTTGAGTGTGGAAAATGCAGTCTTTGGTCGGTCGATTGGATCAGTCTCTATTTGGTAAAAACTCCACGCTAAGTCAAAGGTGGAAAAATACCTTGCTTCCCCTAAATGATCAAGAATATCCGTGATATTAGGGAGGGGATAAGCATCCCCTATCGTCTTTTCATTTAAAGAACGAAAGTCTATCACGAGCCGCCATTTCTTGTTACCTTGGGCGTCCGGTTTCTTTGGTACTATCCACAGTGGTGAGTTGTAGGGTGAATTGGATGGTGCTATGATCTCTTCTGAAAGCATTTTAGTTATTTGTCGCTCAATTTCTTCTCTTTGGATTGGTGGAAAACGATATTGTCTTGTATTAATAGGGATATCATCAGTAGTAGGGATTTTATGTCTTACTAAAGGAGTAGAAGTAAGATTATCACCTGGGAGATAAAAATCGTCTTTAAATTCGTTAATTAAACTTTCTACGTGTTTGATTTCTTCTGTATTTAAATGTTCTAACCTTAATTTTTCCATAACTGCCTTGTTCTGTCTGTTGGTGGAGTAGGATTTTCAGAAGATTCAAAACATTCGAGATATTCGTCACCTGGTATATTATAATATTCGAAAGGTATTAATTCTTGTGGATTTAGTTCAATTGTGACGTCATCGTTTGTGGTATTAATAGCCAAAATATATGCAACTCCATTTCGATTTGTTACAGCTGCTTCTCCTATATAAATTCCAGGATTTGTTGGTACGAAAGGAAGATATCCTTCTTTGATTTCTGTGTTTAAAACGTCGATAGGTATAGTTTCTCTCATTCTAGCATGAATTTTAAAAATTTTTGAAGTTTTTAGTGCTTTTGTATCTGGATCAAAAGATTCTTGGTCAACAAATGGTATTGGTTTAGTTGGTTCGGAATGTGTAACAATAGTGTTATGCCAAAATGATATTTCGGTCTTTTCCTGTCGAAGGTAATTTCGGCCTAAAATTCCGTCCGTAGTAATAGGAAAATCTGTCATGACAACTTGAAATTTTACGGGTGCTTTTCTGATAGTTAAAATTATACTACCTAAAGTTTTGGCTCTGAGTTTTGTAATACCTGAAAGTTCTATGGCTTCTGTCGGGTCGATTAATAATTCTCTTTTTAATTGATTTATTTTTATAAGATTTACGTCTGCGCCTGTGTCAATCAAAAATCGAGCTCTAGCGTTTCGAAATTCAGGAGCTGAAATTTCTATGACTGGGGACTCACAGCATTCTCCGTTGGCTTGGAAAATGTTTCCGAGTTTTCGAGGAACTTCACCGTCATACGACGCTCTGGTTTCACATCGCTCGTCGTTGCGTCGTTCCGACGGGCGTAGTTGTAGTTTAAATTTTCGGGACGTTTTTGAGGAATTGGGGATGATGAACGGGGTGGTGTTAAAGTGTTAAATGGTTTAGGGTTATTATATGCTTGATTAGGTGGTTGATGAGAAGGTGAAAATTGTGGTGGATAAGGGGGGTATGGATAAGGATTAAAGTAAGGATAAGGATAAGGATAAGGATATGTTGGATATTGTGAACCAGAAGGTTGTGGAAAAGGATTTTTCAAAATGCTTACTGCTGGTTGTTGATTTTGATTTAACCTGAAATGTTGATTTGGACTGGGGCTTCTGTCACGCATAGGGGGACCTGAATTGTGTTGATCCTGTCTTGATACGCGATATGCAGTTGGTCCGCTAAATTGTTCTCTTTGTCTATTTTCCACATGAAGAGCTGCTTGCAAAGCTTCTTGTATATTTGCAGGGTTACGCATATCTACGTTAGATGACATGTCGTCTGGCAAACCACGAATAAACGCTTCTAGGGCACAATCTCGTAAAGGAGAATACATATTTTCGGCTTCAGCCCCATATTTTTCTTCTAGGGCAGCTTCAGCACCTGAGCAGAGGAGAGAGAGTCTATCATGAAATTCATTTACTCCTTCCCCTCTTCTCATGCGAATCGAAGCAATTTCTTGTAAAAACCAAGGGTATGATTTTGTGGGCAAAAATCTTTTCTTTAAATGTTGTATTAAGTCTTTTAGGGTATTAAATTGATGGTCGCGTACACTATCTCTAGCAGCACCTTTAAGACGTCCTAAAACTGCTTTTACATACTTTCTTTGACAAGTTGCTGGTACATAAGCTGCACCATTATAAATATCTTGGATAAAATCATGAACACGCATATTTCTTCCGTCAAAAGGTTGTACATGCAAAATACCTTGTTGTAACGCTATGCATTCTGCCATACTTGTGACCATTTCAGTAGTTACATTATGATCGATTTCGGTACCTAGTGTATTATCATCATTATTTTGAGGGTTATGTTGTTCTCCAAGTTCACCTGGATGGTTGTTTGCTTCGTCAGTCATGTTTAAAAGGGATCGAAAGTGTCTTTGATAATATTTGCGTTTCTTTTTATGGGGTGGTGTCATTTATTGTAGAATGACCATTAATCCTAATTTCGTGCGCGTACTTATTACTGATACGTATAAGAAGAAATAAAATAAGATGTATCTCAGTAGGGTTATTAAAATAAAAGTTTGAGTTTATTTTTCAATTTCCTTTTGATTATTAGGATTAGATTTATGTTTATAGCAAAATAAGTGGGTGTGACCACGCTGGAAACAATATTCACAACAATTAGTCCACTTATATAATTTTAATTTTGGTCTAATAGGATTTTCAAGAGGTAGTGAGATAACAAAAATTTTCTCTGAATTTTTCTTTTTCTGTTCACTAAAATAATAAACTCTATTTAGAGATTCTAATATTTTTCTAGCTGCAGAATGTTCAGCGTCTTTTAGTCGTTTTTCACCGTCTCCTATTTCTTGAAAATAATTATTTTGATTATAATCTTTAACAACACATTTTACGTAAAAAGTTTTATCGTGCTCTAAACCAATTGTGTAGTGTAAAGAATAAATAGGTTTGGACAGATCGTATTCTGCAGTTAATTCTTCAAGAGAAGATTTGGCGTATTTTAGAGTTCGAATTTTTCCTTTAGGAAAATGTGGGTTTGATGCGATTTCTAAATTTGGAAAAATAGTGTTTAATGTAATGTTACTAGAATACATATAATAATTTTAGTTTTAATTGAACAGTTTTTAAGTTTTATTCCGCTTTGAGGTTTTCGGTGTGGTTGTGTAGTTCTCTTCTTAATTCAGTAATTAACGAATTAAAATTTTCTTTATTTTTAGTTAATTTGGTAGAATTTATTTCAAAAATGGTTTGAGGAAAATCAAGAATCAATTTCGCTAGTATTTCTTTCCACTTATGTTCGATAGTTCTTTTATCTCGTTTTTTGTTTATTCTAGATTTCATTTGAATTGGCCTGGTTATAATTAATCATTTTAATTTTAAACTAATTTATTTAACTTATTGCTTGGTTGTTAATAAATCCATTAATTAATTAATTAATTAAGATGCCTTAGATACGAGCAGTACACTCAAGAATCTAAGACAACAAAAAAAAACAAAAAAAGATAAGCAATATGCATATATTTCCTTTTCTGTTTTATTATTATTATAATATTTTTCCTTTTAATGCGAGCAGTACACTCAAGCAAAAAGGTAAATAAAACTATAATAAAACTAAAGGTAACTAAAGTAACTTAAAGTAACTTAACCCTTGAATACGAGCAGTACACTCAAGAATTCAAGGTACTAACTTAAAATTAACTAAAATTAAATTAAATTTTACCAAATAACCAAGCAATAATATGAATTCAATTTATTGTTCGTTAACTTAAGATACTAATTAAATTACTTAGTCTAAATTAAACTAAAGACACGAACAATTAAGCTCAAGTGTCAACTAAATGTAACTTAAAAATAACTTAAATTAATAATTAAAAGTAATTAAAACTAAATTAAAGTAACTTAAACTAAATTAAAAATAAGTTAAAAGTAAATTAAAGACACGAGCAATTGAACTCAAGTGTCAAAATAAAAATAAAAAAATAATAATAATATAATGTTAAAATTAACTTAATCTAGTAAAACGAACAATAAAAAGCTGGTGTTTAATTCTGATTTATTGACAGGTAAGTGCAATTCAAACCAAATCCAAATAAAATTTTCAAAGTATACATAAAATAAAATTGATTCTTTTAAAAAATTTTTTTTTTTTTTTTTATGGAATTGATGATAAATGAATGTTTATTGAATGATAGAATTTTGTATCAAGTGATAGTCGACACGAATATGGCTTCTTTTTAAAGAAGTGTTCAAATGGGTTATGATGTATGAAATTATAAATTTGAACAGGCACACAAAATATATAAATTTCTCCAACAATTACACAATTTCAAATCAAGAAAAACAGAGATAGAATAGGTAATAATTTTGAGTGATTAGTCTTGTCAGAGTTAAGAACCTGATAGATTTATAATTAAGAACAATGTCAAATTTTTGGCAGGAATCCCACCGCTGCCACCAGAAAATTTGCTAACTGTTACGTTTATATTTAATTTTGAAGGTAAGCGTAGTCAAAAGGTATTTTATACTTCGGAAGTCGTTAGCAAATATTTCACACGAATGCAATATTCGTGCTTTATTTTTATTTATTTGTAGGAATGTTTCTTGCCTCAGCCCTATGGGGACCGTTATGAAATTGTTCTTACTTATTTGACAGAAAAGAGTATTAAAGGTTAAGAGAAAATAAAATATAAAGATATGCAAGAGAATATTAGTTTATTATAATAAGAACTCAAATATAAAATCAAATTAAATTATAAGTATAATAAAGTATTACAACCAAGTATTACTCACAACTTACTTATGTGCTTTCCTCGAAGGAATGTATACGTAGTATGGTTGAATAAATTATGTGTTTAGATATTTTAACAAGGTTTAGAATTGGTTGGAAGTCAATACGGGTACGAGATTTTGGTTATCTTTTATCGAAAGTAAAAATACTCGAATGCCGATCTTTGACCAGATTTTACATCAGAATCCGAAATAAATTATACCGAGTACAATGGTTCGTATGGACCATGCCATATAATTATTAATTTTGACAATTAGGCCCGAATCCGCTTTCGGAATAAATAAACGAATCTATTACTGATGGGATAAATATTAAAGTACAGAAAACCGAAATACAGACAACTGTCTGAAGTAAACTGTCGCAGAAAAATGTATCGGTTCTGGAGGAGAATTTCCAGGCTTTTATACCCTTTGGTATAGGGGTGACGGGGCAAAGGTGACGTTGTGACGATTTTGAATAGCCAATCAACATATTAAATAATTTATATCGTCACTGTTACCCAATCTGAATTAATTTGCTTTATAATGACCAATAAGAATTCATCTGATGGGGAGGAGTCATTGTTGTTTCTCGGTAAAAGTGGGGAAATGCACTGGTTCCTCTCCTCCAGACAATTCTTGGAAAAAATGATCTTATTACATGACTTATATATATTCCAGTTATTTTTAGTTAATTAAGATATTAATTAAAAATATTAATTGTTAATAATAATAAATAAATATGTAAGTCATGTAAAAGGTCTTATTTTTATGAAATTAATAATAAAATCATACAAACATTCAATCATACAAACATACACTAATTTTGTATAATGGAATATAATAAGAACAATACTAATTAATTAAATAATTAATATACGTTAATTCTAAGATTAGTTGATCTTTAATCGATTCAGATTATTTGATCAGGTGATTGACCGCGATGACCTCGTATGACACCATATGCATGTGTCTACAGAGTGCGAAAAATATGCTACATTGTGTCGGTCTTCTACTCTTATTCTTTGTAGAAGCGAACGACTTTTAATGGTCACGTACTGTGGTGACAGTCTTGACCTCTTATGAACTTTAATTGCCGTATTGGTTTATACTGCACTTTTTAATTTCGTATTAATTTTAGGTTTAATATAATAATGCAATAACAATCATACCATACAATAGGTTATACAATATTATGCATTTTACACAATATTATACCACACTAAGACAATATAACTATTACTATCATTATTATTAGATATTTTAAATAATGATTTTGAAAAAGATTTTGTGAACGTAACAAAGATTGTCCTGAAAAACCCTTAGGTAGACATTTTAACGAGTTTAGCTCAATTTTTTGGATTTTTGGTCAGCCATTTAGAATATTTAAAAAGTAACCGCAGACTCGTAATCAGTGACCCCGAAAACCCCGGAGTAAACAATTTCACGTGTTTAACTTAATTATTTAAATTCTGGGCTACTAATTTGAGTCCGCCATTTTAAATTTTTAAAAAATAATAACGGACTTGTAATCAGCGACCCCAGAAACCCCCGAGTAACAAGCTTCAGGCGAATCTAAACGATTTTTCAATTTTTGTCCGCCATATTGGATTTTTGAAAACTAACACCGGATTCGTAATCAGCGACCCCAAAATCACTCGAGTAGCCACTTTTGTAAATTTACATTAATTTTTTAAATTTTTCTCATTTTAAATTTACCCGCCTTTTACTTTGTAGTTTTCTTTTTCTCCGCTAGGTGGTGACATCTAAGTTTACTCACTAGCGAGACGCATAGGGAAATATATAAGTATAGGATAGATTTAGGTTAAAATATTACGAATTTTTCGTAGACTTTCGCAGGTGAGTAGTGCTTTTGTGTTCTATAGTTTTAAGTATTTAAATACTTAAAAACTATTTTTGTTGTTCATTGTAGAATTTAGATATTCTTTTAGTTTTTGATATTTCAATATGTCAAAAACTAGGGAGTATTTAGACAGGTGTTTCAATCCATTAGAAATACCAAATCATCGTGAAAAAGGTTTACGTCCAATTTCAACAAAAATTCGTGAAAGGTTTCCTGATGCTCATGTCAATTCGAAGATATGTGCTAATTGTAGGCTTCAACTTGGAAAGCAAAATAATGCCTTTCATTCGAAACAATTTGATCCTAACAATATCAACTCACATAAAACCGTTGATACTGATATGATCAATAACAGTATCAGTGATTCAGAAACAGATGGTATTCCATTCGTTAAATCTTTTATACTTGAAGAGTTAGAAGACCTCTACAGTAGAGTGATGTCTGGTGAAAAAGATACTGTATCAGTAAAAATTGATGGAAAAAGATCTGTATTTCAAAAACGCTTGTTACTAGCAGATTGAAAAGAGTTGCATCAGGAATTTAAAAAAATAAACTCTAATAACCCAGTTAGTTTTAGTGCATTTTCTAAGCTTCGGCCAAAACATTGTGTTTTGTTGTTAATAGCAGATTGAAAAGAGTTGCATCAGGAATTTAAAAAAATAAACTCTAATAACCCAGTTAGTTTTAGTGCATTTTCTAAGCTTCGGCCAAAACATTGTGTTTTGTTGTTACTAGCAGATTGAAAAGAGTTGCATCAGGAATTTAAAAAAATAAATTCTAATAACCCAGTTAGTTTTAGTGCATTTTCTAAGCTTCGGCCAAAACATTGTGTTTTGTTGTTAATAGCAGATTGAAAAGAGTTGCATCAGGAATTTAAAAAAATAAACTCTAATAACCCAGTTAGTTTTAGTGCATTTTCTAAGCTTCGGCCAAAACATTGTGTTTTGTTGTTACTAGCAGATTGAAAAGAGTTGCATCAGGAATTTAAAAAAATAAATTCTAATAACCCAGTTAGTTTTAGTGCATTTTCTAAGCTTCGGCCAAAACATTGTGTTTTGTTGTTAATAGCAGATTGAAAAGAGTTGCATCAGGAATTTAAAAAAATAAACTCTAATAACCCAGTTAGTTTTAGTGCATTTTCTAAGCTTCGGCCAAAACATTGTGTTTTGTTGTTACTAGCAGATTGAAAAGAGTTGCATCAGGAATTTAAAAAAATAAATTCTAATAACCCAGTTAGTTTTAGTGCATTTTCTAAGCTTCGGCCAAAACATTGTGTTTTCGCTGGAGGTTCCGGTACACATTCTGTATGTGTATGCGTAATTCACGAAAATTGTAAATTAATGCTTGATGCGCTAAACATTAAGCAGATTACAAAAACAATGAATCAACAAATTGAAAATTATAAAGATTGTCTGCGACTGATTACATGTAAGGATCCAACTGCATTATGTCTTTTAGCTAACTGCAAAGATTGCCCTAGCATTGAAGACTTCTGAGAAATGATGATAAATATTTTAAACGAAGCATGCATCGAGAGTGTTTTATGCAGTTATGGACATCAACTGACAGATCAAATTTAATAACGAGCAAATTATCGAACCTCGAATTTGTTGATGAACTTTGCCAAAAACTAATTAAACTGAAACCACATTAATTTATATCTAAGCAGCAATCAATGTACCTTGAGAATAGGAAGCAAAATTTGAAAGAAGCAGAAGTATTAGTACTGTATGATTTTTCCGAGAACTATGCCTACATTGAGAGAAGCAAAGCACAGAATCCGTAATGTGACGAACGCCGGCCGTGTAAAATGGGTGTCAGTATCCGTTCTTTAGTTATACGGAATCTGTCTCATAGCGACCGACAGATACTGTACTTCTGAACAGTTCATATCTGTGTACAGTATCTATACTCAAGCCAAGTACAACATCCATTTCACATTTTAGTACGGCATCTATCACACAGTGACGCTGCTGCTGCTCTCAACTTGGTGTACAGATGCTGAACTTCTCTATTTCAGATTCCGTGCTTTTCTTCTCTCAGTGTACGTAATACAAAATGCTTCTCAAGCATTTCAGTATAATAATGATCAAGGCACTTTAATGCCAGTTGTTTATTACTATAATGATGGTAAAGAAATAAAACATAAAAGTCTTGTGTTTTTGGCTGAGTGTTTAAAACATGATACAACAGCTGTTTATGTTGTTCAAGGACAATTGTTAAAAGAAATAAAAAAGAATACGAAAGTGAGTCGAGTTATTTATTACTCAGATGGTGCAAAACAGCATATTAAAATTCGGTACCAAGTGTCTAATTTATTAAAGTATGAAGAGGATTTTGGAATTCCAGCAGACTGGTATTTTCATGCAACGGCACATGGCAAAAATTCTTACGGTGGCATAGGGGCCATTTTAAAACGCGAAGCTACCAGAGCAAGCTTACAAGCATCTGGTACTCAGTCAATTACAAATTCGACAAGTCATTTTAATTGGGCAAAACAACATTTCTCTCAACTTGAGGTTATGTATTTTAGTAAGGAAATGCATAGAAAAGCAGAAATGCACCTCCAAAAAACGCTTTTCTGATGCCAAAGCAGTTCCAAGCATTTCGACGCAACATGCTTTCATTGCACTTCTATCGAAAAAATTACTATTAAAAACACACTCTTTTGCTAAAGATGGTATAATTTTTTCATAAACTTAAAATATGAAACAAGTAATTTTATTTCAATTTTTAGCTTTTTAAAGTCATCCTTCAAAACTAATAATTAAAATTTATAAGCTAAAAATTTAGGCCAAATTAGATCTGCCATTATAAATTTTAAAAAACTGATATTAAATTCGTAACCAGCGACTTCGAAAACCACCGAGTAGTCATTATCTCAAGACTAGCTTAATTTTTTAATTCTATCCGCCATTTTGAATTTTAAATAGAGATTTGTCATCAACCATTTAAAACTTTTTTAAAACTGACATCGGATTTGTAATTTAACCTGTCAGTTAACAGATAAATGAATAACTACATATTTGGAATTACAAATTTGTGAAAAAATATATATATCTTGAAACATTCGAATATTCAAATTTAATTTACACGAGTTGGTCTATGTAGGTATTTTATTTAATTTCTTATCTTAATTCGAAGCTCCTTTCCCTCTGAAAAATATAATATTGTATATTCAATTTAGCTGAAAGGAATTGGAAACTATGATTTTGAATTCTGAATTTCTGATCAATTAATGCAAAACTTATTTCTATTGTATTCTCGAGTATAAATTTAGGCCTTACTTTGACACCTGAAATTCTACCTCTCTTTTAATGCTCCAAATAGGCAGATATTTCTGAATTTTTCCATTTGGAGCAGCTGAGTAGAATTTGAAAAGTTTCTTCAAAAACCTTAATTAACAGCTTCTATCTTTTCTATTGATTTTATTAATATGTTGTAAAATACCATATTTTTAGTCTTAAATGATCATGTTAGAAAAAGATTATGTGCAAAAAATAGTTATTTTCCTTCATTAAAAAATTAAAAAAAAAATAATTTAGGCCCTCTTTTACCGTTCCAAAATTCTCTTTAGGCCCTAGTTTACTGCTCTTAACTTCTCTTAGACCCTACTTTAAAGCTAAAAATAGTGGATGTTTCCAAATTCTCCATCTAGAGCTTCAAAGTAGGGCCTAAGAGAAGTTAAGAGCTGTAAAGCAGGGCCTAAAGAAAAGTTAGAAGTAGTAAAAGAGGGCCTAAATTTAGACTCGGGTTGCACTTCAAAGAATAGAAAATGAGTTTGCATAAAGGGCTACCAGTAAGTACACACTCAAGATGATGCATATTCGGCCCTAAGGAGACGAAGGCGTGAAAGAAACTGACGGGAAAAGCGTCGATCGCTGACTCAATCACGAGGAAATCATACGCGGACATTCTTAGTCGTACATCTGAGACAAATTAATATTTTTCAATTTTCTTTGGTTCATATTAAAGCTGACAATCTTTTTGAACAAAATGATCTAAATTAAAAATTTTACTATTATTTTTGTAGATCAGGCAAAGGGATAAACAATTAGAACGATATTGAAAATTTAGAGAATTTTGTTGAATAAATAATTAATTATTTCAACAACTTTAAAACGTTTAAAAAAATTAACCACAGCCTATCTTATGCAGCATTTTATAAGCTTTCCAAATCTTTCAGATACAAGTATATATCTTTATTTTTATCAAAGATGTCATGATTTCAGTGGAATTGACTTGGTTATTCAAGAAATGTAGGGACCGTTTTAATCAAATTGAAAAATTCATTAAAGATTTTAGTTGAGGCAGAATTTTAGTTATTAATTATTAATTTATAATAATATTCATTAAAGTTAAAATTACCCTGTAATGTGTATGTATATGTTACGGTAAAAGTACACATTTGGTAAATGTGCACATTTACCAAAGTAGGCATTTGTAGGTAGGTAAATGTGAGTATAGTTAATATAATGTTTAGTTCTGTCCACTTTTACCGGTAAATGTACACATTTACCAAGTCGGCTTGGTAAAAGTTGGAAATTAATTAAAAGTCAAAAGTAATGTGAATATATTTCAAAAATAAAAATAACATATTGCCATTGAAAGATTTCAAAAATGAAATAAACATATTGTCATCGAAAGATTAACTATAATTAAATAATTTTGGAATATTTAAGTAAATCAAATTGTTACTTATTTTGTCAAGGACCACTGCCATGACATTTTGAATTGCACAATAAGTTTTGTGCTTTGCAGCTACACCTTTTAGTGTCGCATTTGCTTTTGCACAGACATCTTTTAAATCCTTGCCCGCCAGTCAAGGATTGCGAAGTAACACTTTCGCGTAAGGATACTTCTATGTCCGGGACTTCAGTAGGAGATAAAAATTTTTGTTTACACACTGAAAACTGATTCCTGCTGTAATATTGTTTCAGGCATTTGTCTTTGGTTCCTAATAAGTACTGGTCATTATTAACTGATAAAACGATCGCGAGTAAATTTCGAGAGTTAGTTCTACCTCGGTCCACATCAGGAATAGGCACTTTAACTCTGTCTCCAACTGCAGCAGGTGAACATTTAGCTTTTGCCAATTTAAGCATTTTACTGTTTAACATTTACGTGTGCATTATGAATGACGTCAAAAATTTCCTCGTTCGTTACAAAATATTTTACTTCCTTGGCATTTTTAGTAAGAGGTGAAATTAATTTTTTCTCCTTATCAACGGTAATAACGTCAAATCGTTGTAATCGACGATAATCCACGTCACTTTTGTTTTTTTGCTTCACTTTTGCATCACAGACTTGTTGCAGCGTTACAAAATATTGTTCACCAGATAAGAAAACACAATTTTTTTTATTTATAATATCCGCCGCACATTCATCAAATTTTTTTTTCATTTCTGAATTATCACTCATTTTTATTTCAAGTACGCACAGTTTCACTGTCAACAGTAAACTAAAATAATAACTGACATTGACAATATACACATTGTTCTTCTACAAATTAGATTTCTTTGTAATAGTGTGATTCATATCTAAATGAAATCAATACAAAGCTAAATATTCACATTTACCAACGTACGATGGTTACTGTGCACATTTACCAATTTACTTGGTAAATGTACAAAATTCCTTCATTAAATAAAGGATTACTCACTTTTACCAAACAGCCTGGTAAATGTGCACATTTACCGGACTGTGTACATTTACCGTAACATATATATGTAAGAATATATGTGTAAGGATTTTGGGTATATATAATAATTTTATATAATAAGGGATAAGGGGTGGTTATCTTTAAGAATATTTCTACAACACGGGCACCAAAATCTCGTGTTTTTTCCCTGTTAATATAGCAAGGAATTGACGTTTCTAGACTAGTAACTCGCACAGGGAAAAAACTTTTGAGCCGGGAAAAAAACTGTAAGCTTGAATCTGCTTGGCTCTAGTCGGTCGCGTGAATTGCACGTTGTTTTCAGCGATATTACTACACGATTCAAAAGTACCAACTGATGTATATTAGAAATATTACTATAAATACATTGCAAAATTGAAAAATAATAAAATTGATAACTTCATGTTGACAACATTGAAATGTATTAACCGACGAACCTCAAATTTTATAATAATTTATTTATTTGAATTTAATCATAAAGCAGAGTCTACAATGAACGAGGGTGTGCACCGATGTTCATAGCTATAGGTATACTAAAGAATGCTATAGTATACCTATAGCTATGAACATCGGTGCGCACCCTCTCTCATTGTAGACTCAGCTTAAGGGGTCGTCCATAAACCACATCGCACTTCAAGGGGGAGGGCGGGGTCAAGCTATTGTGTACAATAAAGTTACGTTCTCATATTTTGGTTGCATGCACGCATGCAGAAGTTGTCATAGAAACGTATAGAAGCAATAGGGATAGTAAATTCAAATTTGAATTTTTTCTCTCACTTACTCCTCCACGTTGTCATGACAACTTCTGCATGTATGCATGCAAGCAGAAGGAAAAAATGGCGCTAATACATGTAATAGCATGCTACATGGGGGAAGGGGAAATTCAAAATTTTGAAAAAATGGGGCTACGTAGTTTATGGACGACTCCTAATTTGAGATAGTTTTTTTTGTAGACGGGGGGTTCCGCCTCTGGACCCTGTCGGGAGGAAATCCCCCGAACTTCGCGCGTCAAAATGTGAATTTATCTTTAAATGTATGTCGGTGAACCATTTTGTAATGAGGCAAAGCGTCACGTTTTTGACATAACCATTTATAGAAAATGGTGTTCCACGTGCGAGTAAAGGCTAATGAAATATCCAAATAAACCATTTCTTGTTCTTGAACACTTCTTAAACCCTCAATTTTCTTGCATGTTTTTTAGAAAGTAACATATGCACCACGTGTGGACATGTTATTGTGCCTCGCGCGACGTATGCTGAACTCGTCTTCACTTATTCGTGTTACGGCTCGTTCGGCTAACATCGTGCTTGCACGAAAATACGCACTTCCACCCAAGATGCATAATACCTATTCTATTATTATTTGTTATACTATATTGAAAGGTAAGTAAATTCAGAAAAAGCAGAAATGGAAATTTAGAAATGTGAAACTAGAAATGGAAATTAAAAAGTAGAAATTGATGAGGACCTGAATGTTGAAATAGAAATCAAAAAAAGTCGACGTGAATGTTGAAATGGAAATTAGAGAAGTGGAAATGGATGTGAACATGAATGTAGAATTGGAAATTAAAAAAGTTTAAATGAAAATTAGAAAAAATGGGAAGTAGGTGTAGACACAGAAGTGAAAATTTAAAATAAAAAAGTGGAAGTGAAAACGGAAATTAAAAAAAGTGTATTTGTAAGTGAAAATTAAAAGAAGTGGATGTGGAAATGAAAATTTAAATTAGAAAAAATAGAAGGGAATATGGAAATTGACAAAGGGGAAGTGAATGTGGAAGTGGAAATTAGAAAATTTGGAAATGGGTGTGGAAGTGAAAATGGATATTAGAAAAAGTTAAAGTGGAAAAGTAAAATAGAAAAGGTGGATATGGAAGTGTAAGTGAAAACTAGAAAAAGTGGAAGTGGATATGGAAATTAGGAAAAGTTTAAGTGAATGTGGAAATGTAAATTTGAAAACGTGGAAGTGGATGTGGAAATTAGAAAAAATGGAAGTGGAAATGGAAATTAGAAAAAGTGGAAGTGGAAATTGAAGTAGAAATGGAAATTAGGAAAAGTGGAAGTGGAAATTAGAAAAAGTGGAAATGGAAATTAGAAAAACTGGAAGTGGAAGTTAAAAAGAGTGGAAGTGTATATTGAAGTGGAAAAGGAAATTAGAAAAAGTTTATGTGGAAGTGGAAGTGGATGTGGAAATTAGAAAAAGTGAAAGTGGGTATTGAAGTAGAAATGGAAATTAGAAAAAGTGGAAGTAGATGTGGAAGTTAGAAAAAGGGGAAGTGGAAATGGAAATTAGAAAAGTTTATGTGGAAATGGAAGTGGATGTGGAAATGAGAAAAAGTGGAAGTGGAAATGGGTGTGGAAATGAGAAAAAGTGGAATTGGATATGGAAGTGGAAATTAGAAAAAGTGGAAGTGGAAATTAAAGTAGAAATCTAAATTAGAAAAAATGGAAGTGGAAATTAAAGTAGAAATCTAAATTAGAAAAAGTGGAAATGGAAGTGGAAATGGAAGTGGAAATGGATATGGGAGTGGAAATGGAAATGGAATTACATAATCGACCCCCTGAAATAAAAGATGCGGGGTGGTAGATTTAACCTTGAAAAGTGTTGCGAGAATGTTTTTTTGAAAAAAAAAAAATTCCGGTGGTGGGGATTAAGGAATTTCTTTGAATAATAATAATGTGAGAGTAAGACCTTATGGAAATATTTTGTGGTGGGAATTTAAAAACATTATTGCACCATCCTACAAAATTCATGTTTGGTGCGTGATTGAGAGGGAAAAAAGTGGGGTATTTTACTAATATAAAAAGCGTCTGTTTTCCGTCAAATTTTCAGTTGCAATCTATACTTTCAATGTTATGGTAAAAAAAATAAAGAGCATCAAAAAAATAAAGTAAAAGTGACTGGTCTGTTGAAAAGTATTGAAACAATCAAGAATTTAATAAAGTTTCGTGAAGATAGTGATATTGTGTGTCAGGATTTACAAAGATTGTCTATTTCAAAAGAATGGATTTCACAAAATTCAACCAAGAAGCGAATTTAGATCTTCCACAGAAAAAATCTATGAAAGATTTAAAAATTAGTCAAGTTATTCGCTTGACTGATATGAAAAAAGTTAAAACAAAATACGGACCAAAAGTAATCGTGGTGATTGACTCCGAATATATTTTGTTTCTACCACAACGGATGACAGGCATTTTGCTAGAAGAAAAACAGGGTGAAATGTTTGAAAAATTGAAGCAAGAAGTACAACAAGGAAGTGTATACCTTAAATATTTAGGTGGATATTACAACGATTTTGAGTTTCTATCAGCTTCAGAATAATGGCTTATCTACAGCAGAATTATTTAGTATTGTCTACAGCATACAATCTGAATGAATCTATCACCAAACAGATTGTTGTTGGCATTGATGTAAACAATTTGAGAAATTTATCTGTACAAGTAAATTTGTATAGCAGCTATCCTCGAGCAACTATAGCCTTGTCTCTAGATGAGGGGGACTTTGTTTTAAGTTATTTTACGGAAATTTCCAAATTCTTTCAACAGCAAATGAACCCAATAAGTTTTCAGTCTGGTGATTTGGAATTAAAATTTGTCAGCTACTTGGGTCAGCGTATGGTAATTATTGAGCGAGTTGACATAACAATAAATCACATTCATTTTCTCTTAACGCAACAACGTTTGAAACTTTAAAAAATCTAATTAACTGCATTCAACAAAATGTATTGGATTTAGAAATGTTATCTGTACAATATAGTGTTAATATCATTATTCAAACTCTTGGACAAACAATGTTTAGTAGAAATAGTGCTTTGGATGTAAAAATTATTGAAAAGTATATAAAGAATAATTTTAAATCATTCAAAAGTATTTTAATAAATGGAAATCATTATTCTGTTAATATTGCGCGACTGTTTTCTGAACTTTGTACATTTTATTTAAAAAAATTATGTGAGGAAGTTGTAACATTTTTACCAACAGAAAAAAGTAAGAAAAAAGTGTACCACGAAAAGAAAAAAAAATATATTATAGATACTCCGTTCTATTTTTCTTTTTTTTTTTAAAAAAATGCGACTGTAACGACAAATGCTAACTCAATATATATATTTTATTCAGTGATTGAATTTATTTTACATTCTTATTACCTTAATCTTTATTTCTTATATCTATAAATTTAAATTACATATTTTCTATCCAATTATTGTGAGAATTATCGAAACCTAACCTTTTTACATAAATCTTATTACCACGTTTTTTTATTACTTTTTTAACTAAATAAATATCAGGATTATTAGCTGGAGCGTAGTGCTGCATATTGAGACGAGATTTTGACAATTCTCGGTTCTGTTTATGTGTTTTTGAATTAAATTTTAAAGCTAACTTCTCGCTAATGTCATTTGTTTATTGACATGATTTCTCGGGGTTATAATCCGGTCGATATTACGTGAGAATCTCGGAGAATTCTTTATGATATAGCATTAAATTAAAAAAGGATTTATAACGATGGCAGAATCTGCATCAGTTTCTGGAAGAAAAAGACCAGGATCAAAGTACGATATTTTTTCAGCTAAAAAATGTTATAAATAAATGTTAAAATATTTTGTCCTGGAAAAATGTCAAAGTCAATGAATTTTAGTTTTTTAAATTTGTACTAGATATGTAGAAATTTTATTATATTATAATTTAATTTTTAATTTAATTGAAATTACTTTCTATATTAAATTTTGTCAAAAATGTAAATCTTTTTTTTAGTTAACCGAGGTTTTATTTTATATATCCGTATTTCTGTTTTCTTTGATGCTTTTTCTTTAAATAAAAATAGTTTAAATTATAATAATTTTTAATTTTTATCAATACTTATTGATATTTATATGATATTGATTAATTAAAAAATTAAATAAAAAGGTTGAAATAACTTAACATTTAGAATAACAAATTTGAGGAACATGATTCTAAATTTACAATAATAAATGTTAATTTACGTAATTAACGTATTTTATAAATATATATATATATATATATATTATATATATATATAGTATCCGTAATGATTCCGGTGATTCAACGCAAGTGCTAGAAACAGAAACGGAGAGCAAGACGACGATTCTTACAGGGAAAGCGAAAAGAATCAAACAAGACGAGATGTCTGAAATTTTTGAATTCGCATACACAGCCGAGAAAGAAAAATTTGCGAAATGCAAATTGTGTGCTGCTAAAAGTAATTCAGAAAAAATCGTCAAAATGAAGGACGGCAACACTTCCGGCATTATTAGACATTTAAAAAAATCATCATAAAGATGAATATTTTAAAATCTACCCAGACAAAAAAAATGAAACATAAACAGCCGTACGAAACTTTCATTTTATAAATATATAATTACGTGGATCACAGTCTGTCACATTTTTTTACTTATTTTAATTTTTCCTTTTATTTTAACAATTTTACTGATCTTTAATTTTTTTCTGTACTTTTCAAATCTAAGTTTTAAATTATCAAAATTTTAATCAGTTAAAAATTTAATTATTTTTAATTTTAATTAATTTAATTCGTTTAAGTAATTTAAAATTGAATTATTCCGTAATCAATGAAAAATTTAATTATTTCATGATAAATTTAATTATTTACATTTTTAATCGCAATAAAATTCAATTATTTTAAATTTAAATAAATTTTATTTTGCATTTTTAATATTAATTAAACTTTAGAGAGTTTGTAATTTAAAAATTTGTTAAAAATTTCAATTTTCAGAGATTATTCACTTTTTTACCAATTTGAAGAAAAAAAAGATACTGTGATTCCTGTGATTAATATTACCTAAAATGAATATAATAATAAGTAAATGACGAAATATTCTTCTCCTTTAGAAGTTTGATCAGACTGAACTTTATGATATGCTTTTCGAATGGGTAGTGAGAAAATACTTACCTATCAATTTTTTCGATGATGATATGACACAGCAATTATTTGAATACATAAATAAAAACGCAAAAGTCCCAAAGAGAAATCAAATGCGATCATTGATTCATAACAGATTTGCTAAACTAAAACTGCAAGTCAAAGAATTGTTACACGAAAATTCGTCAAAAATTTCTTTCGGAATTGATGGATGGAAATCTGTCGCTCAACAGTCTTATTATGGAGTGCAAGGTCATTAAAATACTCTTAAAAATATTAAATTCATAACTACAATTTCATTTAAAATTAATTTTTTAAATTATAATGAAAAATAACAACTAAATAGATAAATTAAAATATATAAAAAGTAAATACTTAAATAATAATGTAATTTAATATTTAAATAATTAATCCGGCGAAACGTTGTTTAAGACTTCGGCATATAATTTAAAAATTAAATAAAATAAAATAATAAATTCTGAAAAAATTTCAAGTAAGAAATGAAATATTTTTCTTATTTTTTATTATCTTTAAAACAGGACACTATATCGATAAAAATTGGGAAATGAAATCAATCACACTGGATTTGATTCCGGCAAATGGATGTCACACTGGGAAAAGTGTTGCAGAATTATTTCACGAATTTTTGAAAGAGTTTGGACTAGAAGAAACACTTCAAGGAGTGACGTTGGACAATACCGCTTCGAATACAACGTTAATGCGCGAATTGGTCAAATTATTGAAAAACAAGAATTTATCTCTAGCAGATATTCATTTTAAATGTTTTGTACACATTTTGAATCTAAGCGCTCAAGACTTTTTGAAAGAGTTAAAATTGATATATGATAAGGACAATGAAGAGAACAGTGAAATCGATGATCAAGACGATAGTGAATTGGAAACGGAAGTCCACATAGCCACTGAGGGATTGGAGGAAGAATCGCCAGTAACTAAGTTGAGGACATTGTTTAAGAAATTGAAGTATTCTGAGAAACTGCGAAATAAATTACAATGTTGTTGCGGTACAGTGGGTATACAAATGTTGTCACCGAGTATAGATGTCATGACCAGATGGAACTCCACCCACGATATGATATTCAAAGCTGCCAAAATGAGAGAACCATTAACACTACTCTGCGAAATGGACAAGGATATTCAACCTTTACAATTATCGCAATCAGACTGGGATGTTCTTACAGCTGTTGTGAAATACTTGCGGTATTTCAAAACGCTTTCAACGATTTTATGTGGAGAAAAGTACGTCACTTTGCCATTGGTAATCGTGGGCTTCAATATGCTCGTAGATAAACTCGAAACTGCAATAGAGTCTTTAAAATCACAATCAGCTAAAAACTCTACTGATATCAGAATTCAAAGTGCTCTTCAGTCTGCATTGGATAAACTGATGAAGCACTATTCAAAAACAAATTGGGTATATTGCGCCGTGTTAATACTTGACCCAAGATTTAAAGTTGAAACATTTTATTTGACAACCTGGGGTAAAGAAATGGTCAATTGGCAAGTTTGAAGAAATCTACCGAACGCAATATTACGTAGAAGAAACTGTGAATGAGCCTCAACGTCCCACTGAAAATTCTGAGGAAAGTGACGACGATGACATTGATCCATCGGCACTCTTATCATCCAAATCTGGTCCACACTCTTTGCCGCATTAACGCACCAATCCTCGAAGAGATTGGCGGAAAGAAATTGACCGCTAAAAAAAATAAAAAATATTTTTAACAATTCATTTTTAGCCAGTTGTAAAATCACTTTATAAAGTAATAAATCTTTAATAATATATTCTAGATTAATAACATATTTATTATTAAAAATTATTAATAAGTATATTGTTGATCCAAAATAATTCCTGATTTACTATTTCTTTAAAAAATTAATTATTCAACTAATAAATGTTTGAAATAAAAATATAATTTTTTCCTATTATAATTAAATTAACACAAAAAATTAACGAAGAAATAATTAAAATTTTATATTAAGACATCTTTTTTCTTCTTAAAATAGCTTGAGAAAATTAAAAAAAATTCTTTTTTTCACTCAATTTTCCGAGAATCTCGATATTTTTTTCTCGGTTTACCGAGAATCTCGATGAATTATATCGAGACGATAAAATCGACTCGTATAAGAAAATCGAGAATTTCAATATTCTCGATCGTTTCTCGTATCGTCTCGATCAAATGCAGCACTGCTTGAGCGAGTTCTTGCTGAAAAAAATTTCCAGCAACTGGATTATTTTGATAATCTTTTAGTAAGTAAGTCGTTGGTTCAGTATTATTTACAATATCAATGGTGAAGATTTCTGTTGTCCAATTTGGTGTATATCCTTTTTCAAAAACATGTTTCAATTTACTTATTCGTACTTTATCACCAATTTTAAATTTAAATTTTTTTTCAATGATTTTATACTAAATTTTATATATATACTAAATAAGATTTTTCGTTCATTCATTCTGTTTACATCTTTTGGTTTTATTTTAATTGTTCGATGTATAGTATTATTGTAGGATAAAATTAATTCTTTTAAAATATCTAACCACCTGTAATTACCGTGTAAACTAAATTCCATCCACATTTTATTTTTTAATGTACGATTAAATCGTTCACAAATTGCAGCTTTTAAATTACTGAATGTAGAATACATATTTATTTTATATTGTTTCATGAGATTCTTAATGATAGAACGTCCAAGCGCCCGTCCTGCCGGAAGGCTTTTTTGGATGGCCCTATATATATGAGGGTGGTAAAAAGGGAACTCAACATTTTTTTCTGTCACCCTTTCTTATTAAAGTAGACGTAAAAACGAAAAAATTCATGCGTTAGACTTTAAAAAAAATAATATTAAACCATGTTTCGAAGCCTTCAAACTTTGCATGTTTGCAACAAGCCAAAAAAACAGTTTTTCGTAAAAAATTCACCGCTTTTTCTAGAAGTTGATAAGAATTTTTCAATAAAATGTTTAAATTTAAAGGCTTTACTCGCACGAATATCACCATCAGCGCTGTAGTGTTTTTTATGAGCGTTCGTTGTTAAAATAATTGTTTTAAAGTTTTCTAGATCCTCTAAACTCACAACAGATTCGCTAGGATTTTTTTTAAAAAGAAGCTCAAGTAACCCTTTACTACTGCGAAATGTCATGTTACCAACATGAATATAGTTTTGACTAAAACTTATTGCAGAATTACCAATCATCAGTCTGTCTTTTGTTAACTTTCTTACACCATATACAGTATCGATATCTTTATTCCTTTGATTTAAAAGTGTAAGATATTCTCTTGTATTTTCATCAGCTGATGGTGAAGAAGACGCTATTGGCATTTCTTGATCGGATAATTCTAAAGGTTGTGACTGTTCTTCAAATGTTGCTGATTTAAATGATTCTTCATTTAAATTATTATCGTAGAAACTGTCAAATTCTTTTTCCACTTCTTCATTTTTTAAAATTTTTTTCTCTTTCTTTATACCATCAACTGTTTTAAGTATTTCAATATCACCAACTAGCTTTTCCAGAGGATTAACAATAGGTTTAAAAGTGTCTCCTAATGCTAGCTCAAAGGACTCTTTACCTAATTTCAATAATTTACGTTTTCGACGAATTGCTTCGCTGGCTTTTGCCAAATTTTGTGCGAGATCTTTTTGTTTATAAATATAATCAATTCTTGTAGAAGACATCTTGATTAGACAAAGTCTCTAGTATAACTAAATCTAAAAACTAAGGGAAACAGTTTTTTAAACTTCACAAACTATTATAAAACAATCAAAACCCTTTCTATATCTACCACAATTGAGTTCACTGTCTTTGTCAATGACAACAAAGCCATATTTATCACTATTCCAACAAGATGAACATACTGCCAGGAATGTTGTATCTCGATTTCGATTTTGTACATTTTGATTGCCAGGAGTTTTGAATCTCGAATTGAATCTTCAATTTGTGGTTGTGATGGGAGTTCAAAGCACTTAGAATCCTCAAATGATTATAAAATTGACTGCATAATTGACTATTGCTGTCATAGGTTACTAGAAATTTTCAAAATTTAGCAAGAAACGCTGTATCTGAGTAAAATCAACCTTCAAGGTTGACATTGCACCTTAAACTGACACAAAAACCTATAAATACCTCGCTTTTATACCTTTTTACTTTAGTCTTTAAAAAAACATCAAATGAGTATCAACATGCGTGTAAAGAAAACAGCAATTAGTCGTCGAAAACCTGTCAAATGTGGTAAAGGTCTCTTAAATAAAATTATCAACAGTTAGCCTGTGGAACTACATATTCCTGGTTATCAATATTGTGGACCTGGAACAAAATTAGCAAAACGATTAGCACGCGGTAATCCTGGTATTAATCCTCTCGATCAAGCTTGCAAAGAACATGATATAGCTTATTCTCAAAATAGGAATAACCTTGAAAATCGACACGCAGCAGACAAAGTACTTGCTGAAAAAGCTTGGAGTCGTGTACACGCTAGTGACGCAAAACTTGGTGAAAAAGCAGCAGCTTATGCTGTTGCAAACGCAATGAAATTAAAAACAAAATTAGGAATGGGATTGAAGAAGAAAAGAAAACTTATTAAGAAGAAAAACAATAAGGCTATATTTCCATTAAAAAAAATTGTTTTGGCTGCAAAAAAATCCATTGCACGCGACAATGGTAGTACATTTTCTGCTATTAAATCAGCTCTAAGAGGTGCACGTTTAGTTGTGAAAATCGCAGGTGAAAACGAAAAGTGAAACAACCTCGAATTCTACCTGTACCAAAAAAGTTGGTGGTTTTCTACCATTTCTTGTACCACTTTTTGCTGGCTTAGTGCAATAACAAATTCTGATTTACTTAAATATGCTAAAATTTTGAAAATTTCTCACTTTCGAGGTGTTTTTATGCGTGATGAATTACCAGCTAAAGGACCACAAAAATTTGAATCAGCTATTATTAATTTAGATAGTAAAAATAGTATTGGTACACACTGGGTTGCATATAAAAAGAAAAAAAATGATGTTATATATTTTGACAGTTATGGAAATCTTCAACCACCTAGAGATCTTGTAAAATATCTCAAAGTAAAAACAATAAAATACAATCACAAAAAATATCAAAATTACAATACTTTTGT
The DNA here is from genome assembly GCF_019393585.1 of Leptopilina boulardi. Lineage (NCBI taxonomy): Eukaryota > Metazoa > Arthropoda > Insecta > Hymenoptera > Figitidae > Leptopilina > Leptopilina boulardi. The sequence continues at coordinate 760,686 of NW_026137966.1, forward strand.
GTACGGTCATTTATGTTTAAAATTCTTGTGCAATCAATTGGATGTAAAAAATTTCTATTCTCTCTCTTTTGGTATAAATATAGACTAGAAACAATTTTTTTCTTTAGTTTACATTGAACCAGCCAAATGAACGATTCATTAACGTTAACCTTGTCTGGCAATACATCGATTTTAGATACACAATACTTTCCACCAATAGAATTATCACCCAATAAACAGTACGCTCTTGGACTCGTTGAATTTTTAACCTTTAATTCAATTCCCAATATAGATATTTGGACAAAATAAATTTTATGTCGATAAAGAAGATATCACAATACCGACTGGTAGCTATGAAATAAGTGATATTGAACGTTATTTACAAACAATTTTGACACCAAAAGGAATTAAACTCAATATTAAACCAAACAATAATACTTTACGTAGTGAGATTAAGTCTAATTTTGAGATAAATTTTAAAAAGTCTGATACAATAGCAAAATTATTGGGCTTTAGACCACAGATACTTGAAGCCAATAAATTTCATCAGTCAGATTCACCAGTTTCTATTATAAAGGTTAATTCATTGAGAATTGAGTGTAACATTACAACAGGTGCGTATATAAATAATCATAAAGTGCATACTGTTCATGAATTTTTTCCCAGTGTACCACCAGGATATAAGATAGTTGAAGTCCCATCTCAAGTTATTTATTTACCAGTCGCTGTGAAGACAATTGATCACATTCAATTACGAATAGTCGATCAAGACGGAGATGTAAATTTTTGTGGTGAAACAATAACTATTCGATTACACATTAAATCATTATAGAAAAAATCATGGGAATTGTATTCAATAGAAAAATAACTGGTTACGGTTATAAGAAGAGTGAAGGATGTCAAAAAAGATTCAGTTACAAATCTACAATCAAGGTGTTAACACCAGAAAACATTCAACTATTGAAGAGTTTAGGATTGAAAGTGATCAAACTCTTTTTCAACTTTTTTTTTTCTTCAAAACTTTTTTTTTTCGTCTTTGAGGAATTATCTAAGCATAAAAAATTTATTTAAAAAACTGTTTAATTTAATTAGTTGCTCAATATGATTAATCTTGTGTCACCACTTGTCTGTGGTGAAGAATTAACATACGCCTTTCCTGTGATGACTCCTGAAGGAAGAAGTTGGGAGGTTGTTATGACTATCTTTCGGTGCATTTCCATGCTGCGTACACACACAGAAATATGTAGCGTATAAAGCGTATTAGCTTATTTATTTTTTTTATTTTGATATCCCCAAGGACGAGTATCGGATGTTCCTGGGACTAATACACGTTTGTTATCATCCCAACTCAGAACAATTTTATTTTGTTTAATTGTGAAGATTTGATGCTTTCGACTATGAATCAACGTTTGAGGTTTCACAAGATTTTCATAAGAATTTAGAGTATGTTTATAATCATCGAATGAAATAGTTTTTAATGTTGCACCCTTAACACCTTTAGCTTTTCTTTTTTCACTTTTTTCTCCTAAAACACGAAATGAATATAATTTTGCGCGTAAACCGACGAATTCAGACATAATTTTTCCACAATTCTCATCTTTTATTAAACCTAAAACTTTTTTGTTACAAAGCGGTACTCCGTATACATTATTAGGAGGATAATCAGATGTATCAAATTTCACAATATCTCTCTTGAGAAAATAAAAATCAGGAACTTTAACATCGTATATTAAACTATCCGTATCTGTATAGAATAACTTTTCTCTATTTTCGAAATTGTTTTTCATGTAGTTGTAATGGAAATCATAAATTATTATTTTAGAAATATCTAGAATAGTGAAACTTGTATAGATTGGTTTATTGAAATGAATTTTTAAACGATTCATTTCAATTATAACCATATCTTCGTCAAATACTGTGCAGCTATGGAAATTTGGTTTCCTAATAAGAATTTCGAAATCATTGTCAGAACATTTTCGCATTTCGGTATTTAAATCACTGTAACCCTTTAACCAGGGTTTTGGTTAAATTGCAAAACTCGATGAATTTTTATCAATTTCATTCCTAAACTGCAATAAAGTTTTAAATTTCTATAATCAACAATGTACTGTGTCTTTGGCAAAACAGTGGTCATTAATTTAGGAATTCTACATTTTGAGTTGGGAGGTATATAATGTTCTGGACAAAGAGGTAAATCACTATGTGAATCATGTAATTCCACAGGATACTCTAAATCGACTTCTAAAATATAACCGACTGATGAATCATCTGAAATATTGAGAAAATCAACCGCGGAAAAATCTTCGATGAATTCAAAATTTTTGTAAGGTAAAAATTCGCTCATTGCTGCACCGTATTGATTATAATTATCAAAATACATCAATTAGTTTTCTGGTAAATTTGCATTGAATTTTTCCTCCATATATCTGTTGTTTGCTTTTCAGTATCTATTGGAGCATTGTGATACTCCACCCCTAATACCAGATTTAATAAAGAGCAACATCTCAACATCAGTTAACAATTCCAAGTGAATTTTTAAAAATTTTAACATCGCATCAAAAGCTAGTCCAGGTGCAGTGTAGTAATGTAAGGCATCTAGTTTATAGGTAGAAATACAGGTTCTTCGAGAATTTTCAAAAATATCAGCAAGAAGAAAAACATCTGTTTTAAGATAAAGATCAGAATATTGTCCTAAATTTTGAAGATTAAAAGTTTCCCATACATTTTGCGCATGAAAATAGTCTTGATCTGAAATATGTTCGTCATATAATTTTGAAAAGAATGCCTCTTTTGGAGGAAGAGATTCTTCATCTAATCGTGACCAAGAATCGATGTATTCATAAGGGAATACACCTTGTCTCGTTAACAAATTGAATTCTTCATTACTTTTAGAAAATTTACGAGTAATTTCTTTCTTATCATTACTCAAATAGGAAGCTAATTTTTCAAGGCTGCTAGACATAAACCTAAAAGAGTCAACAAAGCGAAGATTAATTTTTGTTTCAGCAACTTTCTTTGTGAATGCTATATATTTTTCTTTGTTTACAGGTAACAAGTTTATTTGTCCTTCAAAATTGGTTGCTAGAGCTCTAATAAAAAAATGACAATCATAACCAGATAAATTATGAAAAACAACTGGAATTACATAAGAATCTTTATAATTTACATTGCACTTTCGGTGAGTAGCACCGAGAAATTTACCAGTAAAATGGCAATGATCGCGGTGTTTAATATCATTCGCTGTAAAAATTTTCTCACAAATGTGACAAATTGTAGACAATTGAAATTCTTGATTTTGTTGTTTAGTTAATGGTTCCATTGGTACAATATTATTTACAAGATCATTAACATCATATGATAAGCATTTTAATTCATTTAGAAACCACTTAATACAATTTTTACCTGGATAAAGATTAAATTTGCTTAGTGATTCATCGAAACTGCAATATAAATAATAAGCCACACTTGTTGGAACATGCTTTTGATATGCGGATGTATTAGTATGTGAATCATCTGCAGGCTCCAACAGACACTCAATATCTGCATATACGACAAATGGAACTCTTTCTTTAAAACGATAATTTTTGAAAGATAAAATTTTATTGTTTTTATCTGGTAAAATTACTCTACATTTGTTTACCTTTTCACACGACAACGTATGTCGTTCAAAATATTTTCAAGAGTAAAGTGACACAGGCATCTGTCACATATTAAAACACGATGTTCGTTTCGTGAAACCTGAGAACTTATTAAACGTGATAACTTTTTCACAAGCGTAAAATGATAAGTTGATTTTTGTTTGCTTCTATCAATTTCCTCATGGATAAAATTTTGATCATTATCATTAAAATCATATATTTCTACAGCAAACAGATGAATTACCGGTAATTCTGATTTTTCTCTACTTAAATAAAAAGGAACAATATCTCTTTTTTTCTCATTTTTGTCTTGTTCCTCACCATAAATGTTAATTCTTAATTTGTTCAGTTTCTCAAATTTTTCGATATCTTCAAACCTAATAGAAAATTCTATATCATCGTATTTTAATACTTGACTGTAATGCGGATATGAATCAGTCAGTGAAACATTATATTTAGCAGGATGTAACGCTGCTACAATGGACCAAAGAAAGCAAAAGGAATCTTTGTTTTAAATATTGATTTCTTTAATCTAATTGTTTTAGGTAATTCTACATACGTCGATAATCCTCCTAAAAATGCAACGTATTTATTAATATTTATAACTAAATTTAAAATTTTAACCAAAGACCATCCCGATTCTTTTTGTTGAAAATCCTCCATTTTTACTAAAAGTTGTTCTTTTACATTTTCATTAAACCATAAATCTAAATTTGTTGTTGAAGAAATTATGTCATTTTTCGTCTTTAAAGTTGTGATCTCTTTACTCATTTTATTTAATTTGAAAACCTCAAATTTACGATAAAATATTACATTAACCTTTAAATTTAAATATTGAGCTAAATAAGTTTTAATTTTTTTAATAGTCAATTGTTTTGCATCGTCTAAAAACTGTGACATATCTTTGTGAACTAAATTAACAATTGAACCTGTAACTATGCGACTTTCAAAAGCAGACTCTAAATTCTGCCAAATTACTCGCTTTACCTCGTGTTGATTCGTTGATGATGAAATACCTTCACCCTTCTGAGATAATCAATTTTTTTTTGAATCGCCATCAATAAACTAAGAATTGATGTTAAGCACATTTTCTCAGACACTCTCGCACTGTTCATTTTCTTTATAAGTTTTATATTTGTTTTTCCAAATTTTAACCACTTTTCGCACTCTTTAATATTTAGTGTTTTCTCAGCGCGTAATAAAATATAAGCATGTTCCATTATTGAAACAAGTTTTTTACACTTTGTCAACTTCATTATTTTTTAATTAATTGTTACAAAGAAACTATTCAAATGAAATTATAAAAATAAATGGTTTTCCCTTCTTCTTGCATTCCTATTTATAATCACTGCAACTATTATTATTATTATTGTATATGTTTCTCTTCTATGTGTAAAATTTCCACTCCACTTTTTCCCTCCATCACGCATTAAACAAGTTTTAACATGGATTTTGTAGAATAGTGCAATAATGTTTTAAATCCCCACCACAAAAAATATTTAATTTTGAAGAACAGTGTGAGAGTGTCTGAGAAAATGTGTTAACATCAATTCTAAGAAATTCATTAATCCCCACCAATTTGATAACACTTACTTTAAAATTATATACAAAACAAAAAAACCCTTCCTTAAGGAAATAGACAAGTAATTAAAACACAAATTTTTTTAAGCTTACAGAAAATCAATATATTTTATTGATTAAAGTCAAATAATTATTGAAATTGTATGTTTACTGTTATTAAAAAATTAACTTTTATTTTTGTTTCCTAGTTTGAGGTATATAACATTCAAGTATTCTTGCTATAATATCATAATTTTCTTCTCGCAGACTTGTTAAAAAATTAATAAATGCATATGGACCTCTCGTTCTTATAGCAAGAAAAATATCTTTCTGAGTTTGAAAATTGATTAAAGACTACTGAAAGAAAAAAAAATTGAGTATTATTATAATTAACAAAAAAAGTAAAATCAATAATATGTATACAGAATTAAAATACATACTTCCCAAATTGGAACATGATAATTGTCCAAATTGAAGATTCTTTTTGCCAGCAAACGTGGCCATAGTCTATGCATATCAATGCATTCCACAAATATATCACACAAATCTTCCAATTTTTCACGATGAAATTTTTTCATTTTTATAAAAAAATTTTTACTATTAATCTAAAAAAATGGTTAGGTTTTTTTTGTTTTTATTTTAAAAATTATAACTGAAAATTTGACGTTAAACAGACGCTTTTTATATTAGCAAAATACCCCACTTTTTTACCTCTCCATCACGCACCAAACAAGTCTTAACATGAATTTTTTAGGATGGTGCAATAGTTATACTACTGCAAAATACCCCACTTTCTTTCCTCTCCATCATGCACCAAACATGAATTTTGTAGGATGGTGCAATAATGTTTTTAAATCCCCACCACAAAATATTTCCATAAGGTCTTACTCTCACATTATTATTATTCAAAGAAATTCCTTAATCCCCAACACTGGAATTTTTTTTTTCAAAAAAAATATTCTCGCAACACTTTTCAAGGTTAAATCTACTCCCACTCACCTTTTATTTCAGGGTTACATTCCCCTTGCCTCTTACACCCCCGCAAGTCTCCAGTTCAAGGTTACATCCCCTTCCCCTTGGGCCCCTGTAAACCTCTTTATTTCAGGGCCACATTCCCCTTACCCCTTGCACCCCCGCAAACACACTTTAGTTTAGGGTTACATCCACCTTACCCCTTGCACACCCGCAAACCCCATTATTTCAAGGTTACATTCCCCCTTGCCCCTTACACTCCCGCATTTGCCACAACTCACACGGACACGCACCTACACACTCTTACACTCACACAGACACGCACTAATACTAATCTATCCAGAACTGGTGTTGTTATACTACTGAGTAGGAATTTACTAGTAAAAATTGTGTACACTTGACTACAACTACACATATTACCATTATTACCTTAGTAATACACTTTTTACAAGTATTACACACAGTAAACTTGGTTGTATCTTTTTCTATTGCAACGTTTTAATGCACATAAGTTATATCAAAAAGAGATCGTATAGTGTATCATTTTTAGAAATGATACACGAAACGGTCTCATTTTTTGATGCAAAAAATTTAATCAATTTATATCAATCATGACCGAATTGAATCGACTCAAAATTAAACGAATTTTTTTCAGATATTTTGGTAATAGTACAATTGCGGAGACCATTTCACTATTTAATTTGAAAATGAAAATAACAGAAAATCAAAGACAATGTGCAATTCGATAATTAAAAAGTGACAGCTTATAAACATAACCTAAAATGCATGAGAAAAAATTTGTCGATAAAATCAATATAGCCGAGCTTTTTAGAAGGTAGATGGCAGTTTTGATTTTTATAAAAACGATACAGAAAAAATTTAAAGAAAGAAAATAGATGAGTATTATTACCAAAATATCTAAAAAAAATTCGTTTAATTTTGAGTCGATCCAATTCGGCCATGATTGATATAAATTGATTAAATTTTTTGCATCAAAAAATGAGACCGTTTCGTGTATCATTTCTAAAAATGATACACAAAACGATCTCTTTTTGATATAACTTATGTGCATCAAAACTTTGCAAAGATTTGATGCAATTTTTGGTCTCAATTTGATACTTTTAGGAAAACTGTGCATACTACTACCAAAATATTACTGTATTACAAAGTATTACACATGTATTACTGAGTATTACCCTTTATTACAAAGTATTACTATGTATTACTGAGAATTACCCTTTATTACAAAAAATATTACACGTCAAATAGCACTTTCTTATACGTAGAACTTTCAATAAAATTATTATTTAAGAGCAAAACTTTAAAATAAGAAATAGAGAAATAAATAATTAAATATTTTTAAATATTAGGGTAAGTGCATCAATTACGGCACGATCAGAAAAAAATGACTATTATTACTATTATATTTAATATAACTGTTGCAAAATGATTAAAAAAAATTATTTTAATCTTTTTTTGATGCAATTACTAATGAAGATGCACATTTAAACAATTATTAATTAAATTATTTGAGATCAAATTTTTTCCCTCGCCGTAATTGAAACATTTTGCTTTCTCGTGGAGGAAGCTTTGTAGTCCTTTCGTTTATAAAATTTTTACACGGAGAGAAAAATCATACTATATTCACATGGGTTGTGTCACTCATTATTCACATCACCTGTGACGTGCTTTTTTTTAGACAAAATTCATGAGTTCATAGGGTCGTTTTGTATGCAAGAAAAGTTCGAAACATGTACTATATTTGCTTCAAGTCCATGTCGTAAATACTCCCATCCACTCAATGCGAAATTTTCTTGAAATCCATGCGCTTTTCGGATGGATTTCTTGCAACGGAGATAGAAATGATAGTGCGCATGTGTGACTCTCGTTCACGTGTCGCTCGAAGGATCCAGTCCCATTTGCAAGAAATCCATCCGAAAAGCGCATGGATTTCAAGCAAATTTTATATAGAGAGAAGGAAGGCAATTTTATCATGTTTCTTAAGCGTTTATAGTTTACAGATCAATCAGAATTAGTATACATGTCTTACTAATGGATTTGGGTAAAATTTAGTAGGCTTATTTATCACATTTATCTCTCAAAAATGACGAGAGGATTTTTAAAAATACCCCCAAAAAAAATTTTTTTTTAAAAAATTATTAAACTCTATTACATTTTTTTCTATTACATTTCTTTATTACACGCATATTTTAAAATTATAATTAAATATACGTCTTGTGAAAAGCTAAAATATAATTATAAATTTTACTTGGCTAACTTTCATTTCACAAATTGTTTCAAGGACTAAGATAATTTTTACTTGGCGTAACTTTTTACAACGAAGATGTTTTTGTTGAGATTTCAATACTTTTTGTTTGACTTAAATAATAGTAATAATAATAATAATAATAATAATAATAATAATAATAATTTGCTCGTCACAGACCGGAGACCTTATACAACCCCTCCGATTCAAATCGGGAAGACCGAAGTCTCCTGGGGGAATAATCTTAAGTACCTGGGAGTGACGTTGGATAGAAGGTTAAACTTCTCCCAACATTGTAACATCAAGTCACTCGAGGCCGCTGAGTGCGTTGGAAACCTTTCGAGGATGATGCCCAATGTCGGCGGCCCCAGGGAAAAGAAAAGGCGATTGGTGGCGATTGCGGGTCTAGCATAGCAGCTCTATGCTGCCCCTGCTTGGGCTGATAAAGCCCTAAAGAACCGCGGCATCTCTGATAAGCTACTCTCCGTACACGGAAGCTGTGCACGGAGAGTGGTTTCAGCCTACAGAACGGTTTCAACGAGTGCAGTCCTAGTTCTGGCGAGCACTCCGCCAGTAGATTTACTGGCGAGAGAAAGACAGGAGGTCTTTAGGCTAATGAAGGACCTAGCGGGCTCGCTGGAACAAGAGAGCTGTAATAGTCTAAAGGCGGCTATTCGCAATGAAGCGAGGAAACGACTCGTTGAAAGATGGCAAGAGAGATGGGATGGGGATTCAAAAGGCAGGTGGACACACCGCCTGATTCCTCACCTCGCCACCTGGCTTGATAGAGAGCACGGCGAAGTTGGGTATTACCTGACACAAGCGTTGTCAGGTCATGGTTGTTTCGGCCATTACCTCCATAGATTTAAAATAAGAAAAGCTTCGAAATGCGTGTACTGCGATGCTCAAATCGATGACGCAGAACACACGCTATTTTCCTGTGAGCACTGGAGCGAGGATAGAGATGCCGTGTTTACGGCGGTTGAGACTCGATTCAACCCCGATACCATGGTCTCTATCATGCTCCAAAGTGTGGACTCCTGGAGACATATCGAAACCTTTGTCATAAAGGTTATGTCGACAAAGGATAAAGACGGAAGACCCAGGTTGACCGGGAGATGCTTAAATGCTCGGCAGGGATCCTTGGTGTAGCAGATTTCCACGCTTGCCCTTGCGCAAAAAAAAAAAAATAATAATAATAATAATAGGTGATTGTTGCTTCCCCCCAGATTTTGCTGGACATCTTCAATCGCTGCCTAGAGAGAGGAGAGTTCTTTCCAGACTGGAAGAGGCAAAGGCTGGTCCTCCTAAGAAAGGGAGACAAACCTCTAGATAAGGTCTCATCCTACAGACCTATATGCCTGTTGGATACGATGGGCAAACTTCTAGAGGACATGGTTCTGCAGAAAATGCAATCTCACTTGACCGGAGAGAATAGTCTATCCGATAACCAATTTGGATTCCGCAAAGGTCGGTCCAGAGTTGATGCCGTAAAGGCAGTTGTGGACCTCGCCAGATAAGGGAAAAACAAATTGGGTCCAGATAAAAAGAAGAGCTTCTGCCCGTTGGTAGCAATCGACATACGGAACGCGTTCAATTCCGCGAGATGGGAAGATCTCATCGAGTCGATGATACAGAAGGGTATACCGCCCTACCTGTTGCGGATAATGGATAATTATCTAAGCGACAGGTGGGTTATTTACGAGGGAGACACCTGCATTCTCAAGGAAGAGATGCAGCGTGGGGCCCCTCAAGGCTCGAGGGTAGGACCATTTTTATGGAATGTACCTTACGATGACTTCCTGAGAATGGACCTGCCCGAAGGTGCGGTGATCGTCGGCTTTGCGGACGACGCGTTGATCGTGTGCGCTGCTGACTCGGCGGAAGCTCTGGGGATATTGGTGAACGAATGTCTGCGGCTAGCAAAATGCTGGCTGGAAACCAGAGGTCTTCAAATGGCCCTGGAAAAGACCGAAGCATTGCTGGTCACAGACAGACGTGGTTATAAATCCCCACGAATCGTGATAGACGAATTCGAGGTCAAGTGGAGGAGACAGATACAGTACCTTGGTGTGGAACTGGATGGAAGGTTAAACTTCCATCACCACATGGCTATGGCGTCAAACAAGGCGATCGAATGTGCGGCTAAATTAGCACGGGTGATGCCAAATGTTGGAGGCCCCCGTGAGAAGAAAAGGAGACTGGTGGCGAGTGTCGCCCACGCTAAGCTGCTTTACGCAGCACCAGCGTGGGCCCCCTCCCTGAGAACAAACAGATGTTCAACCATCTGTAAAAAGATGCTGTCCGCGCAGAGGTGCATTACTTCTCGTATCGCCTCTGCTTATCGGTCAGTATCTACGAGCGCTGTGCAGGTCCTTGCAAGTGTCTCGCCAGCAGATCTTTTGGCGCTTGAGAGGGAGGAAATTATCCTCCTTCTCAAAGAGGCGAATTCCTCTGAAGAGGAAGATCGACCCAGCAAGGACCGCATCCGCTTCGAAGCGAGGCACAGGCTCGTCGAAAAATGGAAACAAAGATGGGACGGGGAGGTAAAAGGTCGATGGACTTATCGCCTTATACCGACACTCGACACATTTTTAAGTAGGAACCATGGAGAGGTCTCCTACTACTTGACACAAGCGCTGACAGGTCACGGATGTTTTAATTCGTACCTGCAGCGCTTTAAAAAGAGAGAGAGTGAGGCGTGTGCTTACTGCCAGTTCCCTGTGGACAACGCAGAGCACACCCTCTTCGCCTGCAGTCGATGGGACTTGGAGAGGCGGGCCATGTTCACCGGTGTAAACGCTACAGTTACACCGGAGAACATGGTAGCGCTGATGATCTAGTCCCAGGAAAACTGGCGGCTCATCGAGACCTTTATCATCTCTGTTATGATGAGAAAGGATCTCGATGGCCGCAGATAGGCGAAATTGACAGTATTCCATTTTTTATATTTATTTTTATTTGTTCATTTTATTATTTATTTTGTCCTTTTATTGTCTTTTTACAATTTTCTGTTTATTTATTTATTTATTTTGTCTTTTATTGTTTTTTTACAATTTTCTGTTTATTTATTTTAGTGTTTTTACAGTTTTATGTTATATTTTGTTTGTTCATCTGTCTTTTTACAATTTTATCTTTGACTTTGTTTAATTTACTTTTATTTTATTTATTGACTTTTTATTGTTTTCTTTTATGGTGTGCTGTTGATTCCGCTTGACATAGATTTTCGGTCCATTTTTAAAATTGATAACGCAGGATGTCCGCAGGACTGGACGAAGTCGCTTTTGCGACAGAGTTGGAGCGCCACCCTCGAAGGCAAAAGTCTTCACGACAGTACCGAGGGTGGATCAAAGGGCTCCCAAGAAGGGTTGACGGGATTTTGGTGGGTCGGGGCTGGTAGTAGTTCGCCAGCTTATTTTTGTTTACTGTTCTCTTTTTTTTACCAACCCCACATAACCTTGGCATGCGGAAGCCAAGGTATCTGTATACAGATTTTCCCAATAGTCCCTAAGCAAAAAAAAAAAAATAAAAAAAATAATAATAATAATAATAAATTAATACTTTTGTCTAACTTAGTGTTCGCATTTTTATGTGATCAAATTTTTTTTAATTTGCGTAAAACGCATTTTTGGCAAATACACGGATTATTAAATTTCTATTCACACCTATATGTACACTTTAAAACTTTTACATCTTGATTCTTTACTTTTTTGTCTTAATTTAAAGTACATAAATTTTTGGTAATGCATGCTTAAAATTTTAACACTCACAACTCGCATTCGTCCATCCCCACTAAAATACAATTCTATACTTTTATGCTTTAATTACTATTGCTCTCTAAATTTGAATCAGTGAAATCTGGCTGATTCTCAGCTATAAGTATACCACTAATTCCAATCAGTGTATATGCACTGATTTTTCAGCGTATATACGCTGATCGGAATTAGTGATATACTTATCTCTGGTTCGAATTTAGAGAGTGCACAGTAAGAGAAATAGATAACACTATGGGTAACATAATGGTTGTACGGTACCATCTTTAATGCTTCATATACGAACGGCTATCTAAATTGTAGCAATTAAAATCGGGATTGTACGGAGTATAAATACCATTTTTTGCATGCACTAGCCTAATGATAGTACACGGAAAGAATTTTGAGACGTCTGCTGTGCGGACGCTTCGAAAACTACGTGGCATGGGATGTCCTTTCACTATGCACATGTGGTGTGCATTTTCGAGACATCAAACGTTCTGGTTTCGGCGCAACTGTTAGTTCGGGCCTATGCTCACGTGGTGTCTTTCTACTCGGTGCATGATAGACGCATGGTTTCAAATCATGGTATATTGTGTTATAGAGACTAACCTCATTTTTATATTTATAAATGGGTTGTCACTATTTTTTCTGTTTATCCTTTTAATTGTAAAAATCCTTCTAATCTACTTTTAACTGCTTAAAGAATTTTCATTCAATAATTAATAAGAGGATTTATTTTCTTAATCAATAACATAAATAAAACTTTTTTAGATATTGCTTTAAATTAAAGAAAACAATAAAAAATAAATTTTTGTATATATATATATATGAAGACAATTAATTTTGATAATACTTCTCACTTCATAAAAATTATTCACATTCAATGACTTTTAATTAATTTATAACATAAATATTGATATGGAAACATATAAAACAAAAAGACAAAACTGTGTTAAAAATAAAATTTATTTTTAATTTATAAAAAGAAATAAATCTCTCATATAAATATTAAAATATGTATTTTATGTACAAGAATTTTATTCTATAATTTTATAATACAGTTAGATATTTTTAAAATGTAATTGATTTTGTTTTAATAAATTTTAAATTTGTTTTAAAGAACTTTTAGTGCACTCTTATGTGCTATTACAATATATATTTTACTTTGAATTTATCTGTACCTAATATACGAATTTAATCAACAATGAATTTAAAAATAAAAGTAAATACATTTAAATGTATTAAAAAAAAGCGAATACAAATTTATCAAAATATTTTTAATTTTCTTATATTATTAATATCATCCGTAACAATGTTTATTTCAATAAGAATTTGATTCTTAATTACTTAAAGTAAGGTACTTTTAATGGAAACAAATCACTTTTGACACTTCTAAATAGCATCTATAGTTAACATAACCTAAAAAACGCGTGACACACGCAAACGCACGATCCTCATGCGAACGAAACTTCTCTTGTCTTGACTTATGCACATGAGACGTGCATTTTTTCGAGACAAGTGATATCCCCTACTTTCATACATCTGTTCGCGCGATTCCTGTACATCAGGTGACTGGGACTAGAAGTACAAGTCATGCGCGGTAAGCGACATAGCAGACGTCTCGAAATTCTTTCCGTATATGAGTAACATCTACTTTCAACCATCATATTTTATTTTCTTTACTCTGCTCTACGTAATTGAACTCTGTATATAATATAGTGACATTGCGATAGGTTCGGATACGTATTCAGATTATTTTGTTACCTCGACTAAGATCACTCAATTTTTGGGAGAATTTCTCTTGCTAATGCAGTTAGAGTAGAATAATTCGTTGCATCCAATTTATTTACAAACAGAAATTCAGTAAGACGTGAAAGTCTTCTCAAAATAAAAAATTTTTTTTAAGCAACAATATTTGTTGCTTATTGTTTCACCAATTTTGAACAATAGCATGAAGTTTTTATTATTTCAAACTTTCTTGATTTCAATTTCGTCATGTAGACAATTCTCTTTCTCTTTACTTAATTCTGTAGATGTAGATCTTTTCTAACGAAGCTTTTAATTCTAGTCATGTTTTGCTTAGGTAATTTTTCACATCTTACGTTTGATCTAAAATTAGAATTATGTAATCCAGTTCAAAAATTCATTTACAAATTCGTGTTACCTTTTTTTCATGGTTTGATCCTTCTGGAAATATCTTTCCAAGATCAATAACCAATTTTTGCTAGTTGAATAAGTATCATTTAGTAACTAACGATTCTTGCTTTCTGATTCTCTAAATTCGAATTAATCGTCTGATGATGGCTTCTACATTTCAAAGCATATCTGCTCACATTTACAATGAATCAGTCAGCAGCAAATATCTGCTTATAATCCATTCAAACTTGAATCTTAAAATTGGATGATCTTTATCTTGCCTGATTTGTTACGACTTCAGCAAGTCTTAGAAAATAACTGTTCCTAAAAGGAAATGAACATGTTAAGAAACATTTTAAGATCAAAATAACGAAAAATTTAGCTCTAACCTTGTAATAATTTTGAGTTGATACAATAGTTGTCGAAATGTAAAACAAGTTTATGAGTTAAATTCTTAGTCGATTGGTAAGTTATTTGAAATGCGTTGAAGAAGGAAGTCTTGCATCCTTTGTGTAGTTTCCATATGTTACCTTTTAGGAAATTTCTTCAAGTACGAATTTTATTGCACATACTCCTTTGACAAATATATCCGAGACAAAAGTAATTAATGAATGCGTTAGATAAATAAAGAAAATATCGTACTTAATAACTAGTATCTAGTTATAGATATAACTTTTTTTTTAAGTTTTTTTTTTATTAAGTTATATATTATAACTTAATATCTAGTTAATTTATTTTTCCTGGGTTTAAATAAATAAGTGAAGGTCCATGTAATTACAAAAAATTAATTATGGATAAATTTTGAAAATATAATAAATATACAATACAAAATTTTAATATACCAAAAACATTGATATAAAATAAAATAAAAAATATAAATAGACCTACAAAAATACAAAACATTTAATCTTTACGTTCCAAAAATAACATATTAATGTTTTTTGATCCCCTAGGCCATCTGCTTAAAACTTTATTATCTCCCTGAATTTTATACCATTTTGATTTACAACTTCTTAATAAAATATAAAAATTATTTTTTGGAAAGTCAGAATTAAATATTGCACATGTAACTTTAAATTTTTCATTTTTAATTTTTATATTTTTATTTGTTGCATCACGAATGTTAAAATTTGTGTTACCTTTATTACCTTTGCCATCATTCATCTCTGTAAATTTTATAATTAATACATTCTTTAAGTTTAATAAATCTTTTTTTCTAACTTTTAATTTACTGCAACATTTACTACAATTTTTTTCTACTATGACCCATTTTGAAAACTCATTTACTAATAATTCTTGCAAACTTATAACAGTTAGACAATTGTGAATTTGAATTTCAAGTGTATTAGTTAATTTTACAATTATTTCAATATCATTACATGTTCTACAAATTTCACGCGTAGAAATTTTATTTTCAATTTCCAATTTTAAAATATCCGACTTTTTTATTAAAACATCAATAAATTCCATTGGTTCCGGAGTATTATTTTTAAACGTATTTTCTCCGATAAATTTCATAATTTCATTCAGACATAGGCTATTATTTCTTTTTAAGTTGTCCATTAATAAATTATTCAAAGGGTCATTAATTGAATTAAACAATGCCTTTTTTATATAATAATTAAACAATAAGCATTTTACACTGACTTCAGCATAATTAAGTTTTATATTATTGTTTACTATTTTAATAATGCCTAACTCAAAATTTATATCTTTTAAATTTCTTATGGGCAATGAAGTGGTTTTTAGGAACCAAACATTATCTTCCACTTTGTTTCTTAAATTATTTTTTTGCAATTTATCATTTGCTTGTATTGAAAATGGATCTAAATTGATTATGTGTAATCCATTTAAACTTGTAACTCTAGATAAAGTAACATACACTTGTCCTTTACTGAAGACTGAGTTGCCTACGTAAACTACAACGTTTTCTAACCTTAAACCTTGACTTTTATGTATAGTTATACCATAACTTAAGGAAATTGGAAATTGTTTTCTAAAAACAAAACCACCTTCCATAACTTGAAATTTTGTAAATAATTTTTCAATTTTACATTTCTTCAGAATCTATCCTAGCTAACATAGCCGTAATTATAGCATCACACAGTTCTCTAGTTGGCATCAAACATACACTATCTGTAGGCAATTTGCTGATATAATCACATAAATTTTGTAACCTTTCATTCACCGAATTACTTAACAAGTTAATTTTTCTAGATTCAAATATTTGAATATCACTACTTCGAACTAACCCTACTCGTATTCGTTCCAATATTTCTCTATATAAAGAATCACCTTTTTGTCGCATATTAATTAATAATTCATCGTATGTAAATAATGACCAAAGATTAATTGTTCCTAAAACACCCATATATTTTTCGATTTTATTTTTACTTATATCTTCAAATATTTGGTCCTCATGAACTGGAGGTAATTGTAATAAATCTCCAAATAATAAAATATGTTTTTTACCAAACCAGCCATTATCTTTATCTACTGTATCATAAATTTCGCACAATCTAAGATTTATATAAGCCAATGTAATATTCGAAATCATAGATATCTCATCAATAATAATCAAAATAACATCTTTTAATTCCGTTCTTAAAACCTGTAAAACTGTATCTGAAAGTGGTCTGTACTTTAGAGTGTGCCCATGCTCAACCGGCAACTGAAAAATTCTATGAATAGTTAACCCATCAATATTTAATGCTGCAATTCCTGTAGGTGCTGCTATTATTGTTTTTTTGCTTAATATTATTCGAGTCCAATTTTTTAGAACTTTTATTATAAAACTTTTTCCTGTACCACCTGATCCACTAACAAATAATTTTAAAATTTCATTGTTTTTATTAATAATCAAATGTTGCTTTACTTTATTAAATATCTTTAGCTGATCTTCATTTAATAGCTTAATCATTTCATTTAAATCTTCTAATTTCAAATGTTCTTCCACATTATATTTAAATTCATTCATTGCAATTTCAGCTTCTAAAGCTTTGAATCCTAGACAATTTTCTATTCCACAATCTTCATTTAAACTATTGGAATTATTTTCATTAATTAAGGGGAGAACACCAGTTGTAACTTTCGAAAAATCGATTTTTTTTTGTGAATTTTCTTAAAGTATACATATTTAGAAATGTGTCTGTAAATTTCAAAGTTGATCCGGTGAAAAATAAATGAGATATACAGAACACTGCAGCGGCACGTCCCGTGGCTTCATACAAGGTGGCCAGCCATACCTGACCCTAACGACAGATGGCAGCAAATTGGCATTTTAGAATCGGCAAACATTGCGGAAGAGTTATTATATGGTCCAGGAATCGATGACTCTTTGTAACTTGGAAACAAAATTTCTTCTGAACAAAAAAAAGTAAGTTGAAACTTTGAATGCGTTTTTCTCAAAATGACATTTTCCAAGTCGGTGACCACGATTACTCGAATACCATTAAACCGATTTATTTAAAATTTAGTGTGCTTCATTTACACATATAAATCTAGTTCGTGATCGAAGGATTTTTTTTTATGCAAAACTTTTTTTTATATAGCTGAAAATCGACCGTATTTTTTAACGAAAATCATACTTTTGACTTTGACAGGTCGCCATTTTGTCAATTTTTTTTTTTTTTTTAAATCCTTCCATCACGAACTAGATAATCTTATAATAAATGTAAATCAATTTCATTTTTGTATTTCAGACGAAGTATACTTGCAGAATGCTGGTCACCGCAATTCGCCTTTTTTCTTAAGGCGCCACTTCAATGGCTCATATCTCCAAAAGTTTTTGTTAAAAACAATTTTTTTTCTTTTAAATTACAGCTTTTTACATGTACTTTTAACTAATAAATAGTATTCTTTAAAAAGATTCATTGTTCTTTTGGAAAATATTCTTGTAAAAAGCATTATTTGTTGAGTTACAACTGGTGTTCCCCCCTTAAGTTTTTTTTAACTTGTTTTTTCATTGTGTCTAAAGCATTTTGGGGATTAATTAAATCCTCATGATATTTTAATATTTCTGGAATTTCTAACTCAAAAGATTTTATGTAAGATTCAAATCCATTCTTTAATTCATTTAAATTTCTCCATGGCTTAAACATTAATAATAAAGAATAAAAATATTTTTCTGGTTCTGTTGTAGGATTATATTTATAATGATTTATAAGAGATGCAAAATTTCTTTTTTTAATGTAAAGAAATTTATTAATAGTATAAAACTTTGAATTTTTAGAAATTGGTTGTGTTTTTAATATATCATACCAAGACATAAAATTGTATAAATTTAATGACTCTAATTCTTTTGGTCTATTTGGATAATAAGAATCTATTACAGAAGGATAAAATATATTAGTAGAATCTTTAGGAAGATTCTTTAAATCATTATAACGCTTTACTATTCTGTTCCTTACAATATTAATATCTAACCATTTTATTGTTGTATATATGTCTGTACCATACAAAGATATTCCTAGTAGAGTATCTGCAGCTTCTAAAGCACCACATTCCCTATTATGTAAAGATCGAAAAGCAATGTTCCACAATTTAGATCTTAAGCTTTTGGTTGAATTCATGTCATTGAATATTTCTACGATATTAGATTTTTCAGATTTAGATATATATTTAGTACAATACCAATTCAAAAGAGAAGATTTTTCGTCTACAAACTGTATAACCATATTACCTTTCCATGCAATTAGAACTGTTGGATTATAATCATTAATAAATTTCTCTTTGTCAGATCTTGGAATATCATATAATCTACCCTTTGATTTTAAATTTTTTCTATCAGAGATTGATATTGAAACATCTCTAAGAATTATACAGTCAGTAATCGGTCTGGGAAACCCAAATCGGCAAGCACTTCTAACTCCAGTGGAGCACTTTTTTTTCTCATACAATAACTATTGTGCTTATGATTTTGATGTGTAATAACTCTTCGAAATAAAGTTGGACATATTTCTTTATTTGGTATTCTACAGGACACATATTTTAAAATAAAACTTTTTACTTCTTCTTCCGAACTTTGACCGATTATGGGAGCATTCTCAATCCGTAATAATAAATGAAAATGCTGTATACCCCTTCCTTGATATTCTCTACGCCAAAAATAATGCAAACATTTACCCAGAGGATCAGATTCTGATTCAATAAATTTTAAAACAGCTTTAAATTTATTGTCAATAAACCTCGAAACAGAAACAGGATATTTTGCAATTAATTCTCCTGCTGATAAATTTTTTATTTTATTATTAATTTTACGAAGATATTCTATTAAATCATCCCATAACCACTCAGCTGGACTTAATGTTACAAACCAAGTTGCTGGACCATAATATTGAATCATACACGATAAATGACTTCTAGGCCTTGTCCAAAACTGCTCTGTATTTCGTAATTTTGAAAATATTGTGGTTAAATTATTTTCAACGTCATTACATTCCACCATTTTAAGATAATCAAATACTGTTAATGGTTCTTGATTATTTTTTAAATTTAATTTATGATAAATACCACTTTTGATTTGACGCATGTTAGCATCATTTAATAGAAAAAAAAGGTATTGAATATTTAATCGAAATTTAGAATTTTTAGACATCAATTGATTTTTCATAAAGTCAGAATCACAAAGGTAAACTTTTATGTCTTCGTGCTGCCCATTTCTGACAAATGAATATAAATCTGGATAACAATTAACGTCTAAATATTTATCAAAATTATTTATTGCTATGGCGCTAACTTTTAACATTTGATAAAGCTGTGAAGCTGATTTATTTTCCTTTTTGTCATACAAAGGAAAAATGGTATATTATTCATAAAACTCATTATCACTTGCAGTTTTAATTAAAAAACCAGGAATTTTCAACTCATTATTATCTAATGATAATTCATCTTTTTTTACATTTTCAATATTATGTGAAATATTAGAGTCAATATTGTTAAATAATTCTTTGCCAGAAAGGGGCAGTTCTATCAGTTTATATAAATGATTATTTTTTTTAACCATACAAGAGCTTTATAAACTTTCTGAATGTCAACAATATTTTCCCAAATAACCTTTTTAGCTGTTGGTACACTCCTCACAATAATAAATAATTCATGGTTGAAATTGATAGGATCTGTTGGAACAGGTAGTTTGTTTAAAGTTTGTTCAAGCGGCATGAGTAAATGAAAAGTTCTACCTTTAATTTTTTTAAATATTTGAGTAGACGGAACTTTCTTTTTACTAACAGTTTCCATACTTTGAATGACTTGGAAAGACTTAGCTCTTTGTATTAGAATGTTTTCGTACATGTTTAATTCTGTAATTTCTATTGGAGTATTTCCAGAATCGAAATTATTTAATATACAAGTAGGGGGCATCTCATTATTTTTTAATTTCAGTAAACAATATTTACATATATACTCTCTTTCTGATTGTTTACATTTGTTTTTATCTAAATACATTATTAATTGTTTCCAAATCGAACCAATTATTTGTTTTCTCATAGTTGCAATTTTTTGTACATTGCTTTCCTTACATAGTTTTTGACACGATATACAAGCTAAAATAGGTATATCTAATGAAAATTTTGTTAATATTTCAAACGATTTTTTATGACCCTCAATAATTTTATCTTCATCTAAGTTTATTTCAAATAGTTTTTAATTGTTTGAGTATGCTTTCAATTTTGCTTTATCACTTATATTCTTTATACTACTTAAATTTCCATGCTTTATCAAGATTTAATAAAATATTATTGATTCATATTATTTTATAAATTTTTTTCAAAATAGTTCTAACTTTTGGATAATGAAAACTCAAAACTCTGACTATCAATAACTTTGATTGACAGTCATTCATGTACATATAACAATGCTGAGTATGACCTCTTTTAATAGTGGAAATTTTACATGAACATTCATTAATATGAAAAAAAAATTTTCTAGCTGAATTAAGAGATAAATTATTTATAGATTTTAAAAATTCTTCATACTTATTTATGATTCTTTTATTTCGTTCTAGACATTTATCCGAACAAGACCAAAATTTCTTAAAATTATTTTTAGCAATATCATTTACTGGTAAAATATTTGTAATTTGCCCTTCTTTATTGACAGTAACAGTTTCATTATCATCAAGAATTTTATCGTACATGGAATCATAAAAAAAGCCTTCTGATGAAATAGTATGTTTTGAAATTCCACATAACAAATTTAATTTATCCTCCAAATTAATTATACCATATATTTGTATTAGCAAGTTATTGAGAGATTTTTTTAAATCTTGTAATATAGCCTTAAAATTAGAAACACAATTTATTCTTTCATGCAAATACCATTTTACAATTTTTTCCGCTTCCATTCTTCGATCAATATGAGATTTATGAGTTAATTTATTTGAAATATAATTAATTATTTCTTCTTTCGAATTAATATTTACAAGTGCAGACCTATTACTCATATTAATATATTTTTTAATAATTTTTTGTGAAGCACTCATTTTCAATTTTAAAGCCTTATATCTATTCTGTCTGTCAGTATCCACTAAAAATGTATTACTTTCAGCACGGTGATTATTTCTATGAATTTTTTCAACGCAATTGTTTAATTCAACATTTTTGATAATAAAATCTGAATTAACTGATTCATTACAATCTCCTTTGACTTTAAAATTTTCATACCTTTTTTTCCTGTTTAGTTTTTTTGAGTAAATTTTAGATTCAATAGGATTCTTACATAAATTTAAATTATTTTCTACCTTTTCATTTTTATCTTTATTCTTAACAAAATTATTATCTGGTTTTACAAATTCATTTAGGGTAACTGCACCAGTGGTGGATCAGTTAAGCCCCTTAACTTTCTTATTTTGACTTTGAAGTTCTGTATAGGTTGCTTTTACACAAATTCGAGGTTATTCTTTATAGTATTATGGACCAGATAGTTCCAATAGACATTTCCTTCAAGGTTGGACTTGATTTTGACACCTACGTTTACTTTAATGCTCCATCAAAGATAATTTGTCAATGATCCTATTCTGGATCACTGTTTGCACCAGTCATGGTTATAGATTGCTCCAGTGGTGGATCACTTAAAAAATCATACTAAAAAACATTGCATTTCAAAATTACGAGACTGAGACGTTTTGCAACTTTTATAAGGCTTTACGGACAGATTTTCAAATTCACTTTCCTATCCATATCCCCTCCTCTTTCATTTCTATAGGTATAATGTGACTAAATGTTAATTAATCATCTTTTTATTAGAATTTTTGGTAATAAATAAATAGAAACTCTTAAAGCTTCAGTTTCAATGATAAATAACATTTATTAATTCTGGGTATTTTAATCAGAGAGGAATTGAGAGTAAGCACGTAATGCAAATCGCGCTTTCCTATTAAAGTCTGCCCCCTCGCGGTCAAAATATCGAAGCTTAGGTGGTTAGCTATATATATTCCTTAAATCGGTGAGGCTACACACATACGCATAATGTAATGGCTAAGCCGAATGACGTTCGGAATTGATCGGGCGGGCTCGTGTATCTTTGCGTGAATTAGAGAAACAAACTGAAAACGAGCCGTGCGGGCCTCATCCAATGTTTTGACTTTTTTTCAGATAAAGTATATGAGCCGGTTTTTGAAACAATTCACTAACCGACAATATTTTTAAGGTTAAATTTAGAAATTTTAATTTAAATTAGTAATTAAAATACAATTTTAATTTATTATTTAAATTTCATTTTAAATTTTTATAAAATTTAGAATTCTAAATGTTCTCTCTTCGAATGCATAGTTGAATAAGTATACGAAATTCGTTTTCAATAAATCTTATCATAATTATTATAAATTTTTAATTAAAAAATTTTTTCCTTAAACGTATGGGTGATTTCACGTGAGATTTCAGGCGACCCTTTAATTTCAGCCAAATATAATTTTTCGTGTTCTGTAGTGAAAAAAATATACTTTCTTTATGCAAATTTTCGAGTTATAAATTTTCAAAATTTCAGTTTTGTAAATGTAGACAAAAAACTGGATTTTTTCAATTTTTGCCAAAAGAAGAAAAGTTCCAGTTTATCTTTTACTTTTCAATAATGTTAACGAAATTTTTTTTTCATTTTTTATTAAAAAATAAAAAAATTTTATAAACAAATTAAGTTTTTTTAAATTGGAATATGATTTAAAAAAAAAAAATTTTTAACATACCTGAAAATACTAAGAAATACTGGAAATAACTAAGATTATAGGTTTAAATAAACATTTAAACACTGCGCGCAGAATTGTGCACATTTCTGAAAAGTAAAAAAAATTGTTAAATTGTTAAAAAATTTTCTTTCATTTTTCATAGTGAAATAAAATTTCAGGTTTCAAAAAAAATTTTTTTAAATAATTTTTAACAATTTATCAATTATTTTACTATTCAAAAATGTGCACAATGCTGCACGTGGAGTTTTTTTTAAATACATAAAAATATAAAACTTATTGGCCGACTCTAAATTTTTTCACTAAATCTTCTTCTTATTTCTAGGTATGTTTTAAAAAATCACATACAAATGAAAAAAAAATTTAATTTGTTTATAAAAAATTGTTACTTTTTTAATAAAAAATGAAAAACAAATTTTTTTGATAACACTATTGAAAAGTAAAAAAAACTGACATAATTTTTATAAATATTATCTTTATTTATTTAATTTAGTTAAACATAAATATTAAATAATAATGTGAAACTAAACACCATAGAATATTCTATACAAATTAATAATGTATTAAATTGTGGGTAATTTTAATAGGTACTGACAACAATGTTTACAATTTAAATTTTAAGAATATTCTCATTTTATTTAAAATTAAATCATTTTTTACTTGGACAAGCCCAAAGAAAAAATAATTAATTAATTTACAAAAACAATTTTTCTGATTAAAAAACCTATAAAATATTTTTTAAAATTGATTATTTTATTTATTTATTTTAAGTTAAAACATTTAATCTCTTGACAAAATGTTTTTAAATTTAATATTTTAAAAAATGTAAGCTATACTTATAATGTGTAAGCATTTACAAATCGAAAATTTAAAAGTATAATATAACTATTAAACTATTAAATAGACATAAAAAATTGAATCAATTTTAAATAAAATGAAAACATTCTTAAGAATTTAATTATAAACATTGTTGTCAGTATTAGGTAAAATTTTTAAATTCTAAAATTTTATTATAATATTACAAAAAATCTTTTTCACAAATTTTAACGGCAAAATAATAAAAAGAATTTAATTTTTCTTCTAATATGACTTTGACAAAAGCACATTATTTCCCATTACTAATCGATGATTTAACTGAATTAAATAAATAAAGATAATATTGTAATACCGAAATTTTTTTTACTTATAATAAAATAATTATGATAAGATTTATTGAAAACGAATTTCGTATACTTATTCAACTATGCATTCGAAGAGAGAACATTTAGAATTCTAAATTTTATAAAAATTTAAAATGAAATTTAAATAATAAATTAAAATTGTATTTTAATTACTAATTTAAATTAAAATTTCTAAATTTAACCTTAAAAATATTGTCGGTTAGTGAATTGTTTCAAAAACCGGCTCATATACTTTATCTGAAAAAAAGTCAAAACATTGGATGAGGCCCGCACGGTTCGTTTTCAGTTTGTTTCTCTAATTCACGTAAAGATACACGAGCCCGCCCGATCAATTCCGAACGTCATTCGGCTTAGCCATTACATTATGCGTATGTGTGTAGCCTCACCGATTTAAGGAATATATATAGCTAACCACCTAAGCTTCGATATTTTGACCGCGAGGGGGCAGACTTTAATAGAAAAGCGCGATTTGCATTACGTGCTTACTCTCAATTCCTCTCTGTTTTAAGGTATTAGTCGCGTAAAATCATTTTCGTCAGATATTTTTTAAATTTTGCATGAGTGTTTCTGACATAATTATCTACAAAATAAGACCAATCCCATCGATTTTGACCGTTCCTAAGCTTTAAAATATCATTTCAAAGTTGATACTTTTTACATGGACGGAGCACCTAATGCATGTAAGGAATTTGCTTTATAATTATTTAAATGAAAACCAGTCGTCAGATTTTAAAATAAAACTACCACATAATACATTCTCATGAAACGAATGCATACAAAAAAACTGAAATTTTTTGACCGTACCAAACTATAAATATATTAGGAGAAAGTTAACAAAATTTTAAATTATATGAAGTTCCACTGCTGGAAAGCAGTAAACTTGGCAACGCTGTAGCGCGCGAATGCATACAAAATTCAAAATCATGCAAAGTACACAGTTAGAAAGTAGGAATATCTCATAGAGTAGAATAAAAAAATAATATATTTAAAATTTCACAACATAGATTAGTATTAAATAATTCTCAATTTTTTAAATTAAATCATATATTTTAAGAAAAATAAGAATGAGAAACGTTAAATTGGTTGGTTATATTTCAACAGTTAAGAAATAAAAACATTTTTTGATGAAATATTTATTTTTTATAAATTTCCCCTTAAACCTTAATTGATTTGACATTTTTCTTGCACTTTTTTATTTCCATAAACTACGACAAAAACAGCTAAACACTTTTTGTGACTCTAACATTCAGTAGCACTGGTACATTCAGATTGCGACGTTGCCGCGATCAAAACTTTAGTTCTACACGTGCGAGAACGCGGCGCTCTGAGTGAAAGTTACCTGTACCCTTCAAAAAGTTTGACTCAGAACTATACCTCTTGCTAAGCACAGACTGAGTCAGACTCAAGACAAACTTTTGGTTAGAGCCGGCGCGCGACTAATACTTTATTCAACAAAAATTTAACAATTTAAAATCAGGTGTTAATAATTAATAAACATTTGAATTAGTGTTAACTAAAATTTAACTCATAAAATTTTCAATAAAACAATGCGTCAACAGGCGAAAAGTAGGACTGATCCACCACTAGATTTTGTTACTTTTTTGGTTCCAGTCGTGGATCACCCCAAAACAATGGACACGCGCTACTTACAGACGTAAATATTGTTCTCAGGGCTCTATGGGGATGAAACGAAATGCCTCCTATTGTGAAAAGAATTAAAAATTGTCCTAAAATGGCTCCAAAGCTTTCTATTCCAAAATATACTCTTAACTTACATGCTAAGGAAAACTCTTGTTTTCTGTCACCACTTTAGTAATTGTTGTCCTGCTTTCTTCGCGATGAATTTAAAAATTTTTTTAAATTGTAATATTGATCTGTATAACTTTCTTAACAATTACCGACACTTGCGGTTCATTTACTTACAAACGTGTAAACACAAATGACCATTTTTCTCGCAGTTGATCCACCACTGGTGCATGAGCCACCACTGGTGCAGTTACCCTAACTCCTTTTTGATAACAGACTTTTGATAACCTTCTTTTCTTTTCAAATTTTTTGCATAAAGTTTGGAGTGAAAAGCGTCTTGAACATGACTGGTATTCTTTTCTAATTTTTCATTATTATACTCCTGGATATTAAAACTATTAGAATAATTTTCGATACCTTCAAATTGTGGTACTTTATGTGGTCTTTCAATGCATGGAAATGGTAATAGTTGATGAGACTTTAAAATAGTAATTAAATGTTCCCTTAAAATTGTTATTGAACAAAACTGTGTAAAAGTTTGCTTTTTGGGATCAATTCCCAAACTCAGTGATGTTGCATAAACTATTGCATATACCCCACATGATACACTATCTTGCTGTTTAGAAACAGTATTATATACTATTTTAAGTCTATTTGGATATAAGATATTTGTTATTGTTTCTTTGTTAATTTAAAATTTAAACTATCATAAACATATACTACTTTATTTTTATAATAAATACAGGTCCAGTGACCACCATTTAATTTTCCTCTAAAAATTATTTGTATATCTATTTTATTTTTTACTTCTTTATAATTATTTATATGTTGATAAAAAAAGGAATCTTGTGGTTTGAATTTAGTGGTGGTCAATAAAATATCTAAAAATGCATTAATGCAGTTAGCATTTAAACATTTTTTTTCGTCTCTAATTATATTTATAACATTTTCTATATTATAAGTATTTTTTAAATCTACTCTTTTTTTGTATTTTCAATTTTTAATTTCTTTTTTAAATTTGATATATTTTTTTTATTTTGAATATCTATATCCTCGACAGTAATTTTGTGAATAGTTTCAATATCATTGTCTAAGTTATTATTTTTGTTAACGTTTAACAATAAGTTATTTTTAATTTTAACCTCATTATTTTCACAGACTTGAGAATGTGAATTTAATAATTGATTAAATTTTCTTTTAGCTTTAAATTTCTGATTTTTAGTTTGAAATAAAGCCTCGTTAATTTGACTGAAATTCTTTTTCAATGGTTCATGGTCGTTAGTATTCGATGCAAAAATTTTGACAGGACCCCGACAAATTCCGGGTCGAGTAGCCTCAACTCCGTCCGAAACACTGGCACCAGTCTGAGCCACAGAAAAATATGGTACTTTAGCCACATCAAAATCAGAGCTCATCTTGGTCCCAGCCAGAAACGATTGAGCTAGAACGGGCGCTTGCTGGGTTTCTTTTTTCAAACAGGTCGAGACCAAATCTGAACATTTCTGCAAAGAACTATTAGAATAATTTTTGTTACTATTAAATTGTGGTAGTTTATGTGGTCTTTCTGTATTTGAGAAGACTGACAATTTATTTGTTGTGATTATATTCCATAAATTATTCCTTAAAGTTCGAGTTGTATAATTAAAATTCACTTGATTTAAGTCCAAACTAAAACTTTGGTTCTCAGGTTCAAAACCTAAAATGAGAGAGGTCACATACGCAGCAGCGTATACACCTCATGAAACACCGTCTTGTTGTTTCTCAAGTTCTTTGAAAATAATGTTTCGACGCTTCGGGTAAATTATTATTATTTTATAGAATAATAATCTTTGTATTCATTCCTTCATTCATTCACATTTTCTTAGTACTTCAATTTTCTCAGTATTATTAGATTATATAGGGTGTCCCAGTCATGGGTGTACATATTAAAGGTACATATTCTGCGGGAAAAAATAAGACCAAATGCCCTCTACAGTTTTTCAAAATTTTTTATAGTTTTTGCGTAAATTGCAATTGAAAATTTAAAAATTACGCGTGGTGATTGGCCGCGGGAGCTCAGTGGGCCGGTGGGCGGGGCTTAGCGCGCCGGAACTTTCCTGATTTTCCAGGCGTGTGCATGTAGACTTTACGCGATTAGTTGAAATAATCCTGTGAAAAATTCATACATTATGTATTTTTCAAAGGAAAAAAAAATAATACTTGAAATATTCTTTTGAAAAATACATAACGTATGTATTCTTAGAGGATTATTTCAAGTAATCGAGTAAACTCTACATGCCCACGCTTGGAAAATCAGGAAAGTTCCGGCACGCTATGCTCCGCCCACCGGCCCACTGAACTTTCGCGGCCAATCACCACGTGTAATTTTTAAATTCTCAATTGCAATTTAGGCAAAAACTATTAAAAAATTTTAAAAACCGTAGAGGGCTTTTGGTCTTATTTTTTTCCGTAGAATATGTACCTTTAATATGTACACCCATGACTGGGACGCCCTGTATATACATATATATCTTTACTTTGATAATTAGGGTTCTCGAAGGTTTCTACCTGAAATTTGTTTTGTCAAAACAGCTTTCGATTGAGGGTTCATAAGATGGTCGATGACCTTTTTAAAACTGTCCTGTAAGGCGAAGTTGTGTCCCCCACTTTACCAGCGCGGCCCGAACAATCACCATGTGGTTATATGTACTGGAGAATAAAAAGCAAGAAGAAAATTTTTGGTGCCAGCACCTTTGTGTTAAATCGGTTTAAAACACATCATGTAGATTTATTTAATTGAACTAAAATTATAAATCTTTTCAATATTAACATTTATTATTATTGGAGTAATATATACTCGTAATTGTGAACTTCTGAGGAAAACGAATATGTCAAAATAAATTAAACAATGTTTATATTTAAAAATTTTATAATTTTTTTGAAAAACTCATTAAGCGTCATAAAATAATATTGTCATTACGCTCGAGAACGCCACACAGGCTCCCGCTGTAATTGAATTACTCG
This sequence comes from Leptopilina boulardi, assembly GCF_019393585.1. Classification (NCBI taxonomy): domain Eukaryota; kingdom Metazoa; phylum Arthropoda; class Insecta; order Hymenoptera; family Figitidae; genus Leptopilina; species Leptopilina boulardi. The sequence goes on from NW_026137966.1 coordinate 790,097, forward strand.
AGGTCTGAGCCCGGGACAGGCCGATAGAGTGAGGATATACCACTTCCCTTTTCAGGATCCAATCCGTGATCGCTCGATTCGTCCTAACAGCCTTGGGTTGAGGGAAATTTTTTTTAATATTGTATATGCGATATAGATGATAACCGTTTAATCCCCGTGAGTGGAAGTAGTGTATCCATACTTAACTTACCAATATCTATCCGCGAGGACGCCACTCAGGCCTACCGTAATATCTGCCTCACGCGAGAACTTAACATAGGCCCGGATTGGTAGAGTGGGGGTATAACACTTCTCCTCAATGGAGTGAAACGGCTACTGCTGATTTAAGATGCTGATGTAAGTCTACCGATGCAACAACATTGTAGTAGTGTCGCTAAAAAAGCTCCTAATAGTCTCAGTTAACTTAACTTGATTATTATATAGTTTAGAACATTTTTCTGCAATTTGTCGATCTATAACTTACTGCATGTGTTGAATCTTCTTATATTATATTTGTCTTTTTCATTTTTGTATTGGGCCCAAAAAATATATTCCTATTTTTGTATAGTATTAATAATTATATATGTATTTTGAATATAAAACATTGATTATTGAATAATTTTTTTAAGCATAAAATATGGATATTGCATAATATTGGTATAGAAGATATTTGTTTCTTTTGGTTATCTTAAATGTTTTATATAAAAAATACTTCAATCCATTTAGTTTTTTTGATATTTGATAACATTGGCATTAAAGATATTACGATTTTGAGGATAAAGAAAGATATTAGATAACATTAGTATTGAATATATTTTGATAATGCAACAAAAATATTGATTGTTTGATAATAGTGGAAGCTGGCTTTTGGAAAAAATTTTTGGTATTGGATAATTTTGGCATTAAAGATATTTTGATTTTAAGGATAAAAAATGATATTGCAGAACATTAGTATTGAATATATTTTGATATTGGAAAAAAATATTGATTATTTGACTACAGTGGAAGTTGGTTTTTGGAAAAATTTTTTGGTATTGGATAAGATTGGCATTAAAGATATTTGGATTTTGAGGATAATAAAATATGATATTGTATAACATTGGTATTGAATATATTTTGATATTGGAAAAAAATATTGACTGTTTGATAATAGAGGATGCTGGCTTTTGGAAAAGTATTTAAATAGATAGAAAGAGGTTTGAATATTGTTTTAAGGGTTGAAGTTGTTTTATGGGTTAAATAATAGTTTGTGAGTTGAATATTGATTTGAATATTAATAAAAAGTGCAAAGGAAAATAAGTTAAATAATTATCATTATCGAAAATAATATAATATGGAAAAAGATTAAACAACGCTAATTCACGTTCATGTAAGACTATAATTGTTGCATTAGTTAGCTGAATTATAGTTAATGAAATATTTTATAGGTGAAACAAATGTAAGTAAATTTTTTAAAGCAATAAACTAAAATAAACGATTTGTTTTGAAAATTGGCTTTATCAACAGTTTAAAAGTTGAAGAAGGATACCTTGACGAACATAGAAGAGTATTTTATTTTAAGTAATGAAGATTTTAAAATTATTAAAAATGTAAATGAAATGTTAAGTGATATGCATATGTATAAATTTCTAGAATAAATTATTAAAAAATGATTCAAATTCTTTTTTCATTATGGAAAGTACTTTGTATTTACAAATGCTTGATTTAATTGATCCCATTAGAGAAAGAGATAAACATATTCAAATAGTTTTTAGCGGTAATAACAATTCTGGTCATTGGATTTGTGTTTATTACGATGGAGTAAGACTTTATATTTTTGATAGCCTTAATGCAGGGTATTTGAATATTCATCAAATAGAATATTTAATTAGATTGTTCCCTTTTAAACCAACAGAATTTTTTGTAGGTGTTGATCAACAACCGATTGGTACAGTTAAGTGTGAAGTATAATGCAATAGCATTTGCAACATCTGTATTGGTTAGCAGTGTAAATTAAAAGATTAATTTATGAAACTGATAATATAATGAGCAAGCATTTGATATCATTTTTTGTAAACAATTAATTAAATCATTTTCCGGCAGTTAGAATGTCTAATATTAGGATTTCGATTTGTAGAGAATGATTGGAATTGTCTTTTCATAAATCGAGCTAAAGAACTTCAAAATGGTGAACTAAACCTTTCATATTTTTTAAAGACTTTTCCCAGTAAAAATGACAACAGAGTTCTGTCTACTGAAACTGAGAATGAAAAGAAAATACCCAAAGAAAAAAATTTGTCCTGTAAGATAAAGAAATTATCTACAGAAATTGAAGAGGGATTTACATGTTGATGTAAATTCAGTATGCACAACAGAAAATAATAAGAAAATAATTTCTAGTCTTATTGTTAGGGAAAATTTTGATCCCATGACATATCCTACAATGTTTCCTTATGGTGATCCTGGATGGACTGTTAACCTTAAGCATACTCAAGTAATTTGTAATTTTATTCATTTACAATTTTATATGTATCGTCTTTCATAGAGAAGAAAAAAGCGTGGATTGCCACATGTGCGTTTAACTATATGTTTACGTACACAAATTTGCGATTCAGAAACTTTAAATAAAATGATATTTGCTGAAATCACAGACGAAATAAAGAATCCAGAACTTTTTAACATTGTAAAGCGATTTTAAGTTCATGGGCCTTGTGGTAAATAAAATAGGAATTCACCCTGCATAGATCCTGAGATGGGTCATTTAAATGTATTGCTGACAATTCGACGATCGTAGCATATAATCTTTATTTGAGTAAAAAATTTGAAGGTCATATTGACTGGGCAATACTAGGTATTATATTATTATAACACCATAATGTTAAAATATTAATGCAGTAACGATTAGAAAAATAATGTTATTATTTTTGTGAGATCAAAATTCCAATAAGTGTCAGTCAAATAAAAATAAATTTTTAATTTTTCATAAAAAAAGTAGATATCGCGCGCGTTTACGCGCGTTTCTTTTAGATAGTTTGATTAATAATTTTTATTTGATCTCCAGTTAAATCATTATATAGACTGTCATATACGTAAACAATTCGATATTTGTAATGGAGAACTGTCCAATGACCTACCTTACCAGCAACACCTCGGAAAATAATTTGAATGTCTTCGTCACCTGTGAATTCTGTGTATAATTCAGGAAAGGAATGCAACATTACATTTTGTGGTTTGAAATTAGTAGTTGTTTCAACTACATTTAAAAATGCGTTTATAGAATCACTACACAATAGTTCATTTTCATCTAATATAATAAACTTAATTTCACTATTTTCAAAATTCGCCATTATCTAATATTGTGATAAAATATACACTTGATAAAATATAATATATTTAAAAATAAAAAAAATATTAAATAAAAATAAAATATAAAAATATATCAAATAAAATACTTAACTTGACGGCCGGATTAAGAAGTTCTGTTTATGTAGTTTTACTATTATATACTTATCAGGTAAGTTTGTCTCCAGTTATTTTCTTTTCACAATGAATTGATTATCAAGATTTTTTTATCTAGAGATTTATAATTGAGGGGCTGATAGTAAAAATGGTTTAAAATAACATTGGGAGCAAAAGTGGGATAAGTGACTTGGGAGCAAAAACGGGTTAAAATGATTCGTGTAATTTATTGATAAATTCATTATATTATCGATTAAAAAATATTAATTATAATAAAATATGCATTTTTTCCTATTGTTAATATTTTTTAATCGATAATATAATGAATTTATCAATAAATTAAACGAATCATTTTAACCCGTTTTTGCTCCCAAGTCACTTATCCCACTTTTGCTCCCAATGTTATTTTAAACCATTTTTACTATCAGCCCCTCAATTATCCAGTGCTTTTGATTTTTTTTCTTTTTTTGTTGAAATATATCACTTTTCATATACAAATCGAATTGTTTGTTTTATTTTTCAATCGAATTATTTTATTTGAACTGACAGAACTCTCAAAACATATGTGACATTTACTATTTGAAACAAAATGAAGCAAATCGATATTTTTTTAAGTTCGACTCACTTCACTTTTGTTTTGTTTCGTTTGAAAATCGAAAGATTTTTTACATAAAACTGTCATTTTTTGAACACCATAAACGTTAGTGATAATTATTAGAAATTTATCAGAACAATAAATAAAAAATGGAGAACGATAAAAAAGTACATTTCAATAACAATAATTTATATTTAAGATAAATAATATAAATAAAGTATTAATAATAATAAATATTTTTTTACAGAAAGAAAAACAAAAGATTCTAAAGATTCGGGCAAGAAAAGAATTAAAAAAATTGGTAATCATTTAACAATTTTCCAATTTTAATAATAATTGTTCATGAATAAAAAAATTTGGATTTCATGTTTATAACCGACGCAAAGTTTCTTTTTGTTGTATTTTCATGTTAAATTAAATAATTTTCTAGTCATTGATATTATCCGTAATATTATTTTACTATTTTTATTATCAATCTTTCAAATTTATAAATATGTTAACTAAAATATTACAACTGTTTACTTTAGATTCAAAGGAAGAAAATCCCTCAACTACGAAATCAGCATCATTAATAAATAAAAATGAAGGTTAATTATTTAAACATTATTAATAAAACATTTTGAATATATATTTACATAATTTGTATAAAATTTTTTTATTTTAAGTACCTAATCTAAATTAAAATATGATTATTCCTAGTAATAAATAAATATAATTTTTATATTATGATTTTTAATTTGATAATTTATATTTTTATACTGTTATATAAATCAATTTTTTTAATTAATTTTTTTCTAAATTTTTCTAGTCATTAATATCACTAATAATAATATTTTATTATTTCATTTTTATTTTTTTCTAGTTTACAAACATCGAAATTAAAATTAAAATTTTTTATTCTAGAATCAAAGGAAGAAAATTCCTCAACCAGCAATGCGTCAATACTCTTAAATAGAAATGAAGGTTAATTATTTAATCATTAACTGAATTATTTATTTAAACATTTTTATGGTTATACTATATTTATATAATACTATATTTATATAATTCAAACAAAACTTTTTTTTTAATAGTAACTCACAATAACCTATAATTATTTCAAAAATTAAATAATTATAATTTTTATATTACTTTGAAATATTTAATAATAAAGTTTTTTATAATTTTATAGATAAATAACATTTCTAAATTTATTTAAATTTATTAAATCAGTAAATAATTTATTAATAATAACTTATTTATTTTTTATAGATTTAACTGCATCCGATGAGGAAGTGCTAAATGCTGCAGAGGAATATTTTAAATTACATAATATGAATTAAGAAAATTTAAATCATTTATACTAATTAATGAAAATTAACAAAATCTAAAAGTTTATAATAAATAATTATTTATCAAAAGAAAAGATTTTATTTTGTTTCATATTTTTTTAATTATCTCCATTACACTTTCCAAAAGTCAATGACATATTTAAAAAAATTCTAGTCATTGTCTTCTATTTTTTCTGATTTTTTACAATTTCTTAAAGTTTTATTGGTATTAATTTTTTTCATTAATTTTAGAAAGTATAAATATAAATTCAACTTTTTAAAAATAAAAGTTCAAATTCAAATCTTATTCAACTTTCAAAAAAAAATTCTTTTATGGTGAAAATATCCATAATTACAAATCGAGAATTTAACCCAGATGACATTATATGTAAGTTTTAAAAGAAACGAGCGATCGGTCGAAAATTATAGATTTCAGATAGATCCAAAAGAAAATTTACTCCAAAACTTGAAAATTTCAACTTTTTTTAAGTCTATTCAAGAATCCTTTATAATATATCGAGATTATGACTCAATTATTATTTATGAGTTTCAGGCGAATCGATAAAAGATTATGTGCTTCAAGTGTGAATAAATATAAAAAAATCGATTTTTTACCATAAAAATTAAAAAAATTTTAAATTTTTTGAATGCATTAAAATATTCTCAATTATATATCGAGATTTTGACTGAATTGATATTATACGTGAGTTGCAGGCGAATCGATTAAGATCTATAGGCTCCACGTGTGAGCAAATATCAATAAAATCGATTTTTTAACCTAAAAATTAAAAATTTTTTAAATTTTTTGAGTGTATTAAAATATCCTGAAATATATATCGAGATTTTTACCGAACTGATATTGTAGGTGAGTTTCAAGTGAATCGGTTAAGAATTATGGGTTCCAGGTGTGAGCAAATATCAAAAAAATTTATTTTTTAACCTAAAAATTTAAAATTTTTTAAATTTTTTGAGTGTATTAAAATATCCTGAAATATATATCGAGATTTTGACCCAATTGATAATATAGGTGAGTTTCAAGCGAATCGGTTAAGAACTATAGGCTCCAGGTGTGAGCAAATATTAAAAAATCATTAATTTTTGTGTTTTTTCAACCTAATTTATTAAAAAAATTAAAATTTTTTTTACAGAAGTTATTTTTTTGACATTTTTTACTCGGCAAAAAAAGTTTGAACGAAATCGATAAAGAACTTTTCGAGATATCCAATTTTGGTCGAAAAATGCCGATATTTTGAGAAAATAGATTCGCGGTTTGGAAAAATTAATTGGCGTCGATTCTCTACCGCGAATCTTGATATATATATATATATATATATATATATATATATATATATATATGGGATATTCCACGTCAACCGGTTCACTTACAGTCCCAAGATTGAGCGCAACTGAATAAGGTCTTATAGGGCTCAAAATGTTCGTACAGAGAAGTACTTTTAAATGCAAAATGGCGATTTAAAAAATTTAAAAATGGCGGCCCTATACATTAGATACAATGCCCGAAAATAAAAAATCATTCAATAATATCGTCGATAAAAATCTTAAAAACCCATCAATTAATTCTAAACCTACAAAATTTCATGTATTTATGTTCCTTGATTACAAATAAGAAGCATAAAATGTCAGATTTACAAATTTCAAAATGTCAGATCCAATATGTCGGATGATTTTTTCAAAAATTGTTTAAATCATTTAAATTTGTTTGAAAATGGTTACTCCGGGTTTTTTGGGATCGCTGAATGCGAATCTGAAGTCAGATTTTTAAAATTAAAAATGGCGGATCCAATATGGCGACCATAAATTTAAAAAATCCTCAGATTCACTTGGAAATTGTTACTCGGGGGTTTTTTGGGTCGCTGATTACGAATTTAAAGTCAGGTTTAAAAAATCCAAAATGGTGAATACAATATTATTACTGTGTGGCCTTTAAAAAGGCCGATTGATATTATTATTAATGGGTAATGAGTAAGTAGCATTAAAATAGGCTGATTGATATATACATTTTAATTTTTTATAATATGGTGTCCTTAAAAAAAGTCCAATTAATACTCCGTAATACTCAAAGGTTCCAAAGCAGTAGAGTGTCTTTTCGCTGTCAATGTTTTATTTGGCCCTGAAATGAACGCTTGCTATATTTGGATATTTTGTACCCGTGGACCTTTAAAACCTTTGATGCTCTTTTTTATCGTAATAAAAAAATTCAATATTTTCAAATTTTTTACATGCCCAAGATTACAAAGATTTTGCATTTAAAATTGCATTTTTGGATCAGCTTGAAGGCTGTCTAAACAATCCACTTAGCTGCGAAGGCTCACAAAAAATTTGTAATATTTCTTTATTAAAAGATTTCTGTACTTATATGTTTCATAACGCATCTCGTTAGTGAGAGAATTTAATTCAATTTCGTTTTCTCCACCTTGCGGAAAAAAGGTCAACTATAATGTAAGACGCGTGTGTGCGCACCTTGAGGACACCACTCTCTCTTCCCTGAGTGGTGTATGTCTGTGTGCGTGTATGCTTGCGAGTCTCAGATAGAGAGACGTGACGACAGAATCGTTTTGGTTGCCGACTAGGCAACACGAGGTTAGGCGTGTTGGGTGTGAGGAGAGAGGCGTGCAGGGAGTGCATTCTTGTAGAGTGTGGTTGCAGTACAATAAATGTAATAAGGTGAAAATCGGGAGTCCTAATTATTGACCAGGCCCTGCCCTTCTGAAGAGTCCGTCATAAGAGTAATTATTGGACACTAAATATCCATACGCGCATCTTACATTATAGTTCTTTTTTTGGCCGCAACTTTTGCGCGCGCGAACTTTTAAAATTGATGTAAACTTGATAAATTATAAAAGTGTAAAGTTACGTTTAATTAAGTAAATTAATTATATTAGGTATTAGGTATTTGTATTTTTCTTTGAAGTATATTGTTGTACAATTGATAGATTTTTTAAGAATACACTGAAGAAACATGCAACTGAATCGAATAATCCGATTCTTGACGATTATCAAATAATAATAATAATAACAATAATAATTTGTATCAAATAATAGTAATTATTAGAGTCAATTAAATAGAATTTATTTCAAATACAAAAATTATTAGTTCAAATACAAGTTATTTCATTCAAATAAAAATTATTTGGTTTGATAAAATATTTATTACATAATATTTAAGCAATAAAATATTTGAATGAAATAATTTTTTTTAGTGTACTATTTTTCATTTTCGACTTTCAACTCCCCTGTTATAAACAATCTATATGTTAAATTGGTAAATTGGTAATCAACGACTCTAAACACCCCAAGTAACATGTTTTAAGCGAATCTTATGATTTTTTTAAATTTTTGGTTGCCATATCGACGCCTCCCATTCATATAATTGTACTTCAAATGTGAAAGTTATATAATCAAAATCTGAGATGCGATTATATTAAATGGAAATTGAGATACGATTTTATTATTCGGAAAGTGAGCTACGTTCTTATTAAACTAAGCTCCGAGTTACGATTATATAATTTTGACTTTTGAAGTACGACTATATGAAAGGGAGGCGTCGATATTGTATCCACCATTTTGGATTTTTTAAATCTGACTTTAAATTCGTAATCAGCGACCCAAAAAACCCCCGAGTAACAATTTCCAAGTGAATCTGAGGATTTTTAAAATTTATGGTCGCCATATTGGATCCGCCATTTTTAATTTTAAAAATCTGACTTCAGATTCGCATTCAGCGACCCCAAAAAACCCGGAGTAACCATTTTCAAACAAATTTAAATGATTTAAACAATTTTTGAAAAAATCATCCGCCATATTGGATCTGACATTTTGAAATTTGTAAATCTGACATTTTATGCTTCTTATTTGTAATCAAGGAACATAAATACATGAAATTTTGTAGGTTTAGAAGTAATTGATGGGTTTTTAAGATTTTTATCGACGATATTATTGAATGATTTTTTATTTTCGGGCATTGTATCTAATGTATAGGGCCGCCATTTTTAAATTTTTTAAATCGTTATTTTGCATTTAAAAGTACTTCTCTGTGCGAACATTTTGAGCCCTATAAGACCTTATTCAGTTGCGCTCAATTTTGGGACTGTAAGTGATCCGGTTGACGTGGAATATCCAATATATATGTTACGGTCAATGTCGATTTTTGGGCAAGATCGATCTTGCCCAAAATGACTGGCCAAGGTCGACATTGCCTGAGTATATTTAATAGGATTCAAAGTAGTGTGCTATTGCCCGGGCATTGTCGACCATGCCCGGGCAATGTCGACATTGCCCACTTGTGGTTGGGCAATGTTGTTCAATAATTAAAACTTCTTTGCCATATGAATTTTTCATTTATTTATTTTTGCAGGACAGACTGCCGTGACATTTTGAGTTACATTTCCTATCATTTTTCAAACATTTGCACCTACTTTGTGCACATCCAGTTTTACAATTACATTTTTCATATCCTTGAGCACCAAACATGCTGTTCTTTGAAGCAGCTTCTCTAAGGGTTATTTGTATAGGTATTCTAACAGTGGATCCAATGACAACAGGCGTCAGACTTTTCGCTGAAAGCTTAAGCATTTTGCATTTCAGACATTGCGCAAGATAGGCCGGGCAATGTCGACATTGTCCGGAAAACCTAAATAACATGAATTTTTCAGACATTGACCGGGCATTGTCGACCTTGCCCAAAATGACTGGGCAAGGTCGACAATGTCGACATTGCCCAAAGTGACTGGGCAAGGTCGACCTTGCCCAAAAATCGACATTGACCGTAACATATATGGGCAAATCCACAGAACCGGCCGATTTCATGTTACTCACATATCTTTCTATTTTAGAAGTATTATATTAATTATTTTCATACTTCAACCATTTTGTAATATCTCTGAGAACCTATTGAAATAAGAAAATTGAATAAATGTGAACCTTCTAGTCTTTTATAAAAAATAAAATCGAATTAAGTAACTTAAAAAATGAAATTTACGGTGTTACTCCAGGTATAAATTTTAATTCTTATAGGTATAACTTGTTCGGCATAGATGCGAACGATTCCAAACTGTGGTGAATTATAGTTTACTTATTGAAGAATGTTTTGAAAGTAATAAAAAATATGTGCTCTTAAATAAAAAGAAATGATAGTCGTTGAAAGTAGCGTTACTCATTATTTTATAATAATGAAATGTCTATACATTTTTGTAAATATATTTTGCGGCGATTATTCGATTTGAATTTTTCAATTTGGAGCTTATTGCTTGTGAACAGACGAACAAATGTATGTATCATAGAATAGAGTGCAATCAGAATTAAAGAAAATATTCCAATAATTATCACTCTATGTTTAAGCGTGAACCATTTTCAACATAGCCTTTTTTCAGTAGCACAACTACAGGATAAAATATGATGAGTTGAAAACATGTGTGATTATATAAAGACATTATTATAATTCTTGTATGCAAACGCCAAATTATATTTTTAATTTATAACGTCCAAAAATTAAAAATAAAAAAAAATTTATCGAAATTAAACTAGTTAATCGTGAAAAATGAATTATCCTTTCATTTGTTTTATTTTCAAAGTTATATCAAAATCGATGTCAATAATGTCAGTTTGTTTGTTAAAATAGTTAATATGAAAATTAGTAAGTAAACAATTTAATTTACAGAAATAAAAAATTAAATGCTAATAAATAAAATATATAATAAAATATGATAAAATATAAATAATTTATTTTTGATAATTAAAAAATTAATTATTTGTATTTTATCATATTTTATTATTCAAAATGTTTTGCACATATTTCAAATAATATATAAAAAAACAAAGAAATGCCATTTTAAATTATAATTTCCAGAAGAAAAATAATATTTTCGTTTTTTGCTTTTAACTCAAACGGCATTAAAATAAAATGAATCACGCAAGAAGATAATTGTTCTTGAATATATTTTAAAGAAAGTAAACCATAAATTAAAGGTGTGCTTGCTATTTGAAAAATTATCATCTTGATAAGTAAAAATCGGCCGGTTCTGTGGATTTGCCCATATATATTTGATTTAAATTTTAAGAATTAATAAAAGTCAAAAATTTATATTTCAACTAAAAAATTTTGTGTTTTTTTAAATTCAAGTTAATACATAAAATAATTGTATTCCTTGCATTGAAACGAATCGATTCGTATATATAAAGTATATGTTACACCCAAAATGAATTAAAATTTTCTTAATTTTTCAAAAAATTTAATTAATTTGAAAAAGTTTTCAACTCGAAATTTTTTAAATCAATCAATTGGATCGGAGAAATTTATATAGCTTCCTCCACGAGGAAGCAAATTTTTTGCTTCACTCAATGAGGAAGCAAAATGCTTATGAAATAAACATAAAGGACTTATAAAAGAAAATAATAAATTTCTCTTTTTTAAAACGTAAATAACTATTATTTCAAATATTTTGAAATTTCTTTTTAAAGAACACGATAAATATAACTTATTTGTTTTTATTTTTGGACGAGGATCTGAACAAATATAATTTTCTATATTATAATATCCGTGAGCATCCATATTTATAACGTTTAATATTTGGTTTTTTGCTGTCTTAAACCACAAACACAAACTACCTAAGACTCGTGCATTTTGTTTCGTTGTAATTACAGAAGCAGATATCTTACTGTACTCGATTATTTTTACTTATTCCAGTAAGGTAGCTAAAAGCTAAAATTCGGCCAATTACTAAAGAACCATCTTCTGATTTGATTCTGTAAACATTCGATACCGCCACCTATGGCAAAGTTGTTATACTTCAGCATCAACTCCCGCGCTACATTTGAATAAGTGTTTAAAATTTTTACTTCTATTAACATTTTTTAGTTTGATTTTCTTTAAATTTTTTAAGGTATTATTCCATAATACCACAATATTACAAGTATTACACAGTATTACATGATATTACACAATAATACTTATTATTATAAGACATTACAAAATATTACAGATGTTACCGAGTATTACCAGGCAAGTGTACACTTGACTACCAGAGTAAATTCCCCCTCGGTTAAATATTGATAATACAATTTCTTATTTTAAATTAAAATTTTAAACAGCCTATACAGCACGTAATATTAATGTAAGAAATATTATCTTAAATAAGATATTTAAATTTAAGTCCATAAGAATGAAGAAGAAGCGTTTGTTTTAGCTACTAAAACATGAAATGCTGATATTCGTATATAAGGCAAAATTCCAATTCCAAAATGTTACTTTATTATCTTAATTTCCACATATCAATACAATATTTGAAGTATATTTTCTTAAATTCTTATTGAAAAATATTGCAAATTGAACGAGTGGCACTTAATCTCTTCAGGCGCCTCGTAAAAAAATGAATAATAGATAATAAAAAAAATTGTTTTTGTTAAAGGAGATGTTTTTCGAGGTAACTACGAGAGGTTTTTTTTTCATTTTTCGATTTTTCGCAGCACTTGAAACCCAAAAACTCGATTCTTGCTGAAAAAATCGATCTACTTTTTACTGTATAATTAATAATTATTAAAAAGCGCTTGTGGTTACCCCCGTGTGGAAAAATTTCGGGGCGCTGGTAGGACACTGGACAGACTGTCTAACGTCTCTATAGACCCAGGCCAGACGGTCTTGTCGAGCCCCCGATCAGAAGTGGAACGAAAGTTCCATGCTACGGTCTAGAGTTAGACAAGCTGGCCAGGTCTTGATTCTCGCGTTCAATAATTCTTAATAATAATAGTAATAATAATAATAATCCTATTAATATTACGTATTATTATATTTATAGATAAAATTAAAATAAAATTAGTATTCATTAATAATATGATTTTAATTTATTAATAATAAGGAGATAAGTTGTATTGGAATCTTATAAGTCACTTACTTTCGTGAAATACTTTTGCGAATTACTTTTGTAATTGTGTACAAATATTTTTAAATAATATATTTTTTACAATTTAATATGTTTCATAATTAGTAATTAATATTATTTAAATTAATATATATTGTACAATTGGATATGTCGAATTTGGGTGTAATAAATTTTAAATATATTTTTAGTTTTGTTAAAAACTACTTTTTAGTTTGAGGTTATGTAAATGGATATATAATATAAAAATAAATAAATTCGTGACAAAGTTTTTTCTTCGATTAAAAAAATAAATTTCAAAAATCTATAAAAAAAACAAAAGAATATTTTTATTGAAATTAACACCAATATATAAATATAATTTAAATAATATTAATTACTAATTATAAAATATATTAAATTGTAATTAGTAAAAATTGTAAAAAATATATTATTTAAAAATATTTGTACACAATTGCAAAAGTATTTCACAAAAGTATTTTACAAAAGCATTTTACAAAAGCATTTTACAAAGAAAAGAATTTCACAAAAGTGCAACAACTGTAAAAGTACGATGACAACCGCAAACGACCATAACATACACGTTTGTCAAGTAGCGCTGTAAAGTCGCTGGCTTGAGTCTTGAAAAACGGTCTAGATAAGACGAACTCGACTACGTCTATTGAAACGCTTCTTAGCGAATAGCAAGACCGACTAGTTTAGACGGGCTTGCCTATGACTGGTAAGACTATTTCTAGACGCTAGACTTCCACAACATTTTTCCACACGGGCCTGAGGAATTCAGTCAAGAAGAACTGTGCTTAATTTCAGAACGATTGGTTCAGTAGATTTTCAGATATTGTGAACACGGACTTCAAAAATATCATTTCCAGAAAAACGCAATTGTAAATTTTGACAATTCTTGAAATCTGACTTCAGATTCGTAATCAGCAACCGCAAAACTTATACTTACACATCAACGACATCAGATAACATTTAGAAATGTCCGCAAAAAGTTAAACACAAGCTAAATTCAAAATATAAGAAAACACAACCCGCGGAGCAACCGGCACTTGAATGCTCAAATGCTCATCTTCGTCAAATTTGCTCCGATCGGCTTAAAATTTTTACACAATATTCTTGAAATATTATACATTCATTTAAAAAAAATCGGACAAGTGCGAGTTACACTCGCATTAAAACCGAGGGTTCCGTACCCTTAAACCTGAAATTTAAGGGGGTTAAAGTGTGAAGGCAGGTGGAAAAATTCCAGTTTTGCTTAATTTTTCCTGTAATGTGAACATAAAAACACATAGATAGACACATAGTCACATATAACGAAAATTATCAGTTTTTCCTTGAAAACGCTATGATAATCAACTCCAATCGTTCTCGCTATATTTTTTTTGTAATCTGCACGTAAAAATACGTAAAAATGTATAAATTTGAATCTCTTAAGATAAAATTTTCTTCTTTTTTTATTCGAAAAATCCATGATTTTTTCTAAAAATATGAGTTTTCCTTAAAAACAATATGATCATCAACTCCAATCGTGCTCGCTATATTTTTTCTGTAATCTATACGCGAAAATACGTATGTATATTTTTGATTTTTCCTTGACAACGCTATGTAAATCGATCCAAATCATGTTCGCTATATTTTTTCTGTAATTTTCGCGTAAAAATACATACATGTACCAAATATGAGATCTCTATGTGAAAAAATGTGGCCACCAGGGGGGGTACATAGTCATTTTTAGGGGTTTTTGGTAAAAATGCATGGTTTTTCCTTGACAACGCTATAATAATCAATTTCTATGAGATTCGTTAAATTTTTTCTGTAATCTACACGCCAAAATACATATATGTGTACCAAATTTCAGCCCTCTATATAAATTCGTGTGGTCGCTAGGAGAGGGGTACATGCCTTGCTTCACTAGTTTCATTAATAGAGTTCCTTCTTCGGGTACGGAACCCTAAAAATAAACAAAAATGCAAAAAAAAATTAAATACCATACCCCCCCCCCTTTAAATAAATTTTGGCCTTTAAATATTCAAGGTCAAAATGTTAATTTACGTATATCTCAAATTTGGATTTTTTTAACTATCTCAATGGAAAGCTTAACTAATTTCCTACACAATATGTAATTTTCAGAGTGGAATATTTTATAGTTTTTGAGATAGAAACAACTGATCACACGCGAGCCGTCACGCCCGGCAATGTGTTATTTTTGCATTTTCATTTTTAAAACCTAATTTCTCTTGAAGGAATTGACCAAATTAAATGAACCTTAGACCAAAATAAAGCTAAATAAATGTAGAATACACGAAAATTATAGAGAATCCTTGATCTACTTTTTTGAGCTCCTGGGAATTGAGTGAAGTTAGAAATTTTTATGAAAAAATGATAAAATAAAGTATAAAAACCTGTAAACCATGGTAAAATTTAATAAAACAATTTTTTGTAAGCATGTGAGATCATTGAATATAAAAATAAAGTTCAAGTCTTGAAATTCAAAATGGCGGACTAAATTACCAAAATTTTAAAAAACTTTCTGATTTGTCCAAAGTGCAGTATTCTAATGTTTTCAAGGTCGCTGAATTACAATATGATGGTAAAATTAAAAATTTCAAAATAGCGAACCCAGTATGGCGGAGAAAATTTTTTTAAAATGCTTAGATTTCAAGAAAACGTAATATTTTATTGTTTTTTTAGCCTCGAAATTCAAATATGATGTTTCAATTGAATAATTAATTTTTTTAAATTACACATATAAAAGTAATAGAGCATCTAACATAATTTGTTTTAAAATATATTTTAACGATTAAAACGACTAGATATTAGTAGAACTAAACAATTGTTCACTTCTACTTAATCTTCTGTTAAAATATATCCATCACTTTAAGAACTTGTATCACTTTCGTAGGTATCTTCAACTATAATATGTTTTAAAATAGTAGTTAGTGCATTTACCCTATATTTTATAGTTCACTGCGTTCTTTATTTAAAGTAGAACATTTTAAGTTTTTTCAGTCGATTTCTTATTATCTTCTGTTGTGTATCTGATAATAAAGTAGTTTTTTGATCACAAGATAAATTACAAAACGCAGATAAATACAAAATTTTGTATGCAAAATAAAATAATGAAAAAGTTGTAGTTCTTCCAAAATTTTGTTCTATTATAATAAAATCAAGACACTATGTTCACTTGAACCATGATAATTGACTCCTGACATTAACATTCATATCATGTTTATGTACTTGTAAGTTGAAAATATTTTAAAACACATTGTATTTTAAGAAATAAACATATGAATTTCACCAAAACTTATGGCAAAAGTTTTTTTTAGCAAGGGACACGAATATCGCAATTTAAACGAATTGAACCATATACGCTGTAGAATAAGCAAAATTTAACTAATTGATAAGCACATATAAAGTGATTGGAATTAATGGTACGCTTACAGTTAAGAGTCGGGGTGATTTAGCTGATTTAAGTTTAAAAAGTATATTAATATAACCGTATCTGGTCAATTGACTAGATCAACGCGTTTAAGGTCTATAGGAGTATAAAAAACACTTATATGGAAAAAAGTAAATTTTTTTCCTTAATTTTAACATTTTTATGACCCTGTATGTTCCTCAAAGAAAAAATAATATGGTTTGAATATTAAATAAATAATATTTAATAATATGTAATAATATAAATAATATAAAAAATATTTATTTATTTATAACATTTTTTATTTATCTATAAGATTTTTGTTTTTGTAAAACAATATATTTAATAATATGCTTTACGAAAATTATTGTTGGACAAGTTTTTTATCGTTCCCAACTCTGGTTTTGAACACTTGCTTCCCAAACCTGTTTGTTTACAAGTGTCAGCTGGCATTGTTGGCAAACACATTTTCTTTACAAAAATAATTAAATTTATTAAATTTACAACATTTTCAGGATTTTTCATCTTAAAAATACATTTTGTAAGTTTTTCATTAAGTTATAAATCCATGAAAACACGTATTTTATGTTTCAATTAGTCAGATTAAAAAATTGCATCCATCTTTCTAGTAATATTTTGGTAACATTTTTACCCATCACAATATTACCTTTTACCCTGTACCTAAACGCATTTTACCCTCTACCCACAATCACTTTTTACCATTTTTTTTTCTGTGTTAAATAATACCAAAAATTTTAAATGTTTATTAACTGAAAGTAGAATTTAATATTTAGAAAAATTCTTTAAAATAGTTACTTAAATCATAATTATGTTTTAATTTCATATATAAATTTAAATCTAAAATTTTAATTGTACACTTTAGGAATATTAACTCTAAGCTCACATATATCCATGTAAAGGTATTCAGTCAATATTGCCTAAATATTTACGTCTAATTTTTGTTTATGTTTTGCTTTAAACATTTTTTTACATCTTCAAACACATTTTTATATATACTGCTATGTTGGTTGTATAAATTAATAATTATTTATAATAACTACATAAATTAAATTACTGAAAAAGAAATATATAAATGAAATTCACAAGATAATTTAAAGTGCAAAGACCCTTAAGTTGAGCTTAGTTCCGAACAACCGTGCTCTTATTACTCATTTCAAGCTTTAGACATATCTCCAATATAAAAACGATCTCAATTACGCGGCCGTTGATCTTCTTGGCCAGTCTCTAAATGTTTTTAACTCCACATTTAAGTCATTTAAATAAAGTGGGTTGTATAATGTTTTTAATAATTTCTTGTTACTTTGAAATCTGTTTTTCAAAAGGAAAGATACTGCGATTAAATTCAATTTTTAAAAATTATTATAAACCAATTTTGTTTCAAGTATTTTTAGTGTCATAATATGAATACATTTTTTACACATATATTTAAATTGTTAACATTAAAAATATTACCACAGAATTTATTGTATTTCACATTTACATGCTTTCACATTTTTAAATATATTACTAAATAATTAAATTTTGCTAAATAGTATAAATATGTATTTGTATACGTATAAACACGATTATAATAATATAATTACTTGAAAATGTATTATATATTTTTTTACTTTTTTTATCAAGATAAATATTTAATTGTTTTTGTAACTACTTATAATTACAATTTTATAACGTTAATATTAAATTTTCCTAATATTAAAGTGTGAAGATTAGATAATATCTGTTTAATTAAAATGTTTACTTGTGAGAAAATTTTTTATCTAAAATTTAAATAGCAACATTAAGGAAATTTTGACTACATATATTCAAGTATTGTCGCAACATTACATTGAATATTGCCTATAACTTTGCAGTACTATATTCACTTAAACTTTAAGTTCAAAATTTCCTCACATGTAGGTATTTTAAAATTAAACAAATATTTCCTGTCTTTCGCAATTGAATATTTCGAAGACTGCAAATTAACTTTAGAAATTGTATTGGAAACTAATAAACTCATTTGTTAATTAGCTGTTTTAAAATATAAACATAAGTCAGATTTGTTAAATAATATATCTTCAAACACTTTTTAAATTTAAAGAACAGATTTTCATAGATGAGATATACAAATAATTTATATCTAATAGATATTTAAAGAAACAGTTAGATATCGATTTATTTATTCTTAATTGCATTTTAATTACTTAATAAGATGATGAAGAAAAGTAAATACTTTTCTCTATTTTATTTATTATTATTTATTTAATTTCTTTTAGTACATTATAATAATGCACATAGTAAAATGCGAAAACAATATTTTAAAACATGTCTATTAATCTTATATACTTACAAGATGTTATTATAATACGTAGGATATTTAGATGTTCACTCAACAGAGGAAGATATGGCACTAGTTAAGTATTTATCATATTCTACAGCTTATTTACACTCTCAGCTGGGGCATTACATTTCAAAGAAAAATTTCAAATCTTCAAATTTTTTATTTATTAAAACGTACATTTATTTTAAACATTATTATACGTGAAAATCTCACGAGATGAGGGAAAATTGCGTACTGTGATGTCAATGTGGAAAAATTGCTCCATATTGTCATACCACGTTTTTATACTTTTAATAATATTACTCGGAAGCATGGAAAGTAAGAAAAAAAATTTTTTAACAAAAATAAAGCTTTGAATAAATATTTTTTCGTTGAAATCGAAAAAATCTTTAAATTCGTAGTCTAACTTGCATTAAATCCAATTTTCATTGTGTGATACCTTTTTGAACATTCTCTTTTAATGCTTGGGGTTTTTTGACGTTCATTTACAGGTTCTGAAGGATAAGAATAAGGCCTAAAAAATTCTAATTTAATAAAAAAAGATGTATTAAACGAGTGTGCCTGTTGTAGAAACGGTGATAATGGTCTGTTCACAACTGTAACTGCATTTCACTTTACTAACGAAAATAATTAATTTTCTAATAATACTTTTTGAAGTCATGTGAAGTTGGCACCAAAATCTCAGAAAATGAAAAATCCACAATGAGTTCTGGGTAAATTATCAATAGCTCTAGAGTTCTATAAGTTTTAATTCAATAGTTCCGTAGATTTAGACCAGAAAACATGATATTAAAAAAATAAGGTGCTAACTTCACCCAGCACTATAAATTTCGCAAAAAAGAGTTCTGACATATTATTCCGATAGAAAATACAGAGTTCTAGAGTTCTCTTATAAAACAAAAAAAAGTTCCGCAAAATTTAAAAATTTTTAATTTTGAAAAATTTAAAGTTTTAGTCAATTTGACCAAAGTTCTGGCACCTTTATCAATAGTTCAACAAATTATTCTTATGAAATTCTACTCTTAAGGGTATGTGGGAACCTCCCACGTGACCTAGTATGGAAAAACGTATTTTGTTATTATACATCCTTCTCTAAAACGAGAAAAGATTTTTGTCTAAAATTTTGAGGGATGATAGATTTTGGAACTTACAATGAATCTCGCTGTTCTCCGAAAAATCATTTTTTATTTCAGAGAAAGATTCAAACCACAAAAAAACCTCCTTCGCCCACATACCCTTAACTCAAAATCAAAACAAGTGCTGAACTTTGAAATTTTTGAACAAATTTGAGTTCTCATGAGTTCTAATTAGAGTTCTGGCATCTTCATCAAGAGTTCTACAACTTATCCTTATCAAATTTTACTCTAAATTCAAAATCAAAAAAAGTGCTGAACTTTGAAATTTCCGAAAATTTTTTTTCAAAAATTTGAGTTTTTATGAGTTCTGATAAGAGGTTTAGCATCTTCGTAAAGAGTTCTACGATTTATCCTTAGAACATTTTACTCAAAATTTAAAATTAAAAAAAATGGGTGAACTTTGATATTCTAAACAAATTTTTTTTCAAAATTAACCTTTTTATGAGTTCTGAGTAGTTCTAACAGAGTTGTAGAGTTCCCTATTTTTTTAAAAATAGAACTGCAAATATACAGTCGAAAATTTTTTTACTTTCATAAATTTTTATATTACGAGTTGCACATGTTCTGATGGGAAATCTTTTTACCCCCCCCCCCCACTATGTTCTACAAAAAACACTCCTAAAATTTTTTTCTAAACTTAAAATTACAAAAACTACATGACCTCAAAATTTAAAAAAAAAATGTTTCAAAATTGAGTTCCAAGAGTTATGTTGCGAGTTCAATTTAACACATTTTGATTTCTAAGACTTTGGACTTTAGACAGGCTAAAAATAGGCTATTTTCATATATTTTTTTAGTTTTATATTACAAATATTGATATGCGAGGTATTGCACATAATAAATACACTCTCGAAATGCAAAAAAAAAATATTTTTGATTTTTTTCAATTAATTTTTTTATTTAAAAATACATGTTGAAAAATATGTTTCAAAAAAGTGTGGTGCGCGCTGTTGATGAAATTTTTGACACGGATGGTCTGAAACAAAAAATTCAAACGGTATTAGATTCAGCACGTTGATAGCTATTGCGCATATCATACGATTTTTTTTATGTAAAATTGACAAAATGGCGGACATTTTTCGAAAAAAATGTAAAAAAACGTTGTTTATGACCGTTTTGGGCCCAAAAAAATATTTAGAATCAAAATTTTTAAAATCCCTTGATATGCGAGTAGTAGGGCTGTGCCAGTTCTAAAACACAGGTAATGCAGGTATCTACATTACCGACATATGGTAACTCTACTTTACCCTTGGCGGATGTTACCGACCGTTGCCGCGAGATGGCGCTGTTGCTCGCGGGAATTTTTGAATTTTAACCCTTTTGGTTAGGTTGGTGTTACCGACCGTTGTCACCAGATGGCGCTGTTGTTCGCGGGAATTTTTAAAATTTTTAACCCGTTTGGTCACCTCTCTTACCACACACTTTCCACCCTCTTGGTCACCCACCACCCCCCTTATTTGCATATGATTTTTTAAAATTTAACCCTTTTGATCGCCTACCCACCCACATAATTTGCATATATGTATTCTCTATGTATAAACATATACGGCCCCAAAAATTTAAAAATCATAATTAGAACCTCGAGGAACAAAGGGTTCGCGAGATACCGCGCGGGACGGTGGGTGGTTGGGAGTGGGTGGCGCACAATGGATGACTCAAAAGTGAAAGGTGCGCGGCAGATTTGCGCGTACGGTCACCGGGGCCAGTTGGTAGTCCATGCGTCAAGTGGGGGTGTAGTTCAATGGTGGGATGTTGTGTATGGTGGGGACTACATGTACCTCAGGCGATTCCCGTGGCAAGAAAAGTCAATCTGTTTCAGCTTCCAGAATCAGCAACATCAGACCTCTGGCTAGTCGTATATCTACAGCAATCCTCTTCAGAGGTCTCATTCCAGTACAAAACTTTGTTGAAGAAGCAGTACCAAGAGCATCAGCGTGAGTTAATCTTAGTCTTATATTCTTATACATAAATTATATCAAATTAATCATAATCCTTTTTTCTGTTTTAGATTCAAGAATATCAAGTCAATCTTCCTACAAGAGACAAACATTCATTTGCATTGCCAAATTTTATAACAGCATTGTAAGTTTACTCAAATTATATATCTTTGCATACATTTCTCTTAATATTCATCAATTTGATTATAATTCTATTTCTGTTTCAGATATACTAAAAGTAGCAGAGTAAAGCTTCACAACATCATCTTCGGGGGACATCTTTAAAAAGCGTTTGTCATCGAGCACTACCCCCACACCTCACCCCTTCACCACCACTACTTCCTTTCCAACATGTTCCAAATTCTTTTGATAGGTTTTTCAGATTTTTTTAGGTTATTTTCAGCATTTTTTTAGCCTTCTTTTTTAGCGTTCTTTTCAGTATTATTTTCAGCGTTCTTTTCAGATTTTTTCAGCTTTTTCCTCATTTAATCCTTTTCAGAATTAAAAAAAAAATGGCTAACAGTAGAAATATCGAAACATCTAAACCATACACCTCTATTGATAGTTTCAATGAGATTTGTGAAGCCTCAGACAATTTCATTGATGCTGCCAATATAGAGTTATGCTCTAGAAAATCCGGTGACGATCGACTCATTAGTGCGTTTCAGTGGCATCACAAGTCTAGACAAAATTATGCAATTTTAATTAAATTTTTTAGAAAATATAGCTTCTCAGTTCCTCAAAAACATAGGATCTTAACATTATTACATCATATAAATTACTTGAAATGCCACTTTGATTCGCTAATGAAGCACGGTGCAGGACTTAATCAAACAAATGAAAAAATTAAATGGGCTCTAACTGATTCGGCTTTTAATAATCGATTACAAACCGGTACAGTTATTAACTTAAGTCACTTAGATGTTAATGAATTTTTAGATGATGCCTTTGTTCCTTTTGAAAATCACATTAAAACTTGCTTAGACACGTTCGGTCCGTTGAAAGTATATGGGTGATTCTCCAGAAACAGGTCACTTTTGATTCTTTGATTAATTAGTTAATAAATATTATCTAGAATTGGTTTATTTTTTTTTTAATTTCTTCATTTTAATGATCTTTAATAAACTCATTATCAATATAATGATATTTTACTACTATTATATTTTACTACTACATGGATTTTGCTATTTTTGAATAAGATTTTTGACATTAAAATTAAAAAAATAAAATTTGTCATTATAGTCATTTTAAAGTATGGCTGAAAAACTGTTATTCCCTAAAAGGGTTTTTAATTTTTCGTCCATTTAAATAAAAAAATGTTTATTTATAATGTTTCTTCGTAAATTTTTTTCTGGATCCGGAGTTGAGAATTTGACTAGTTTTTCGAGGTTTTGCTTGTTATTTTCATTGTAACTAAAGCAATTTTTTGATAAATATGTGTAAAAATCCCAATTGAATAAAAATCAACGATACTAATTAACTAATTAACTTTTAAATTTATATTATTAAACAATACAATTTGCGTATTTTTATTATGTCTCAACTCCGAACCTGTTTAAAACAATCGTTTTTCAAAATAATTTTGAATTTCAACCTATAGTATCGATAAAAGTAATAAAATTGTATAAAATCCCTAAAGGATTTTTTATTTAGTCCTTAATTAACAAAGTAATTAATGTTTTGCTTCCTCGTGGAGGAAGCTATGTAGTCCTTTCGTTTATAAAAATTTTAAAAATGGTGAAAACAAATTTTCCTCTATATAGAAACATGTTATATGAGATCCTGATCAATTGTCCGGATGTATGTATGTGTGTGTGTATGTGTGTGTGTGTGTGTGTGTGTATGTGTGTGTGGATCGTTTTTGTGAACACGATATCTTTAACAGGTTTTAATGGATTTGGATAAAATTTGGTAGGCTTATTTAACACATTAATCTCTCAAAAATGACGAGAGGATTTTTAAAAATACCCCAAAAAAAAAATTTTATCGTCTTTTTTCCAAAAATTTTTTTTTAATTGAAAAAATTTTTAAATCGAAAAATTTAAGGTAATATATAATATAATCGTCTTCTTTATGTCAAGATGAATCGATTGATATATATAAAGTATAGATTTGATTGAAATTTAAAGAATTAAAGAAAGTTAAAAAATCAAAAATTCTCATTTTAGCTAAAAAATGATGTGTTTATTTAAATTCATGTTTATATATGAAATAATTTTATTCCCTGCATTGAAACGAATTGGTTGGTATATATAAAGTATAGATTTGATTTAAAATTTGAGAATTAATAAAAATTGAAAAATCGAAAATTCATATTTTAGCTAAAAAATTTTGTGTTTTTTTTAAATTCAAGTTGATGAATAAAATAATTGTATTCCTTGCATTAAAACGAATCGATTCGTATATATAAAGTTTATGTTACACTCAAAATTAATTAAAATTTTCTTTATTTTTCAAAAAATTTAATTAATTTAAAACATTTTTAACTCGAAATTTTTTAAATCAATCAATTGAATTGGACAAATTCATTGCTTCCTTCACGAGGAAGCGAATTTTTTGCTTCACACAATGAGGAAGCATAATGTTTATGAAATAAACATAAAGGACCCCCTCCTTGTTTCATTTGTTTCTCAACTCCAGCTCTCTCAACTCCGGCCCCCGAAATGTTATTGAGCATGCGCAAGTTTCGCGCGAGCAGAAACGACACTCAACTACAGGGCCGTCATTCAGCTTTTCAGTTCCCTTGCGTTTAAGAAACGTGTTGACCGTGTTGACAGTTCCCGAATTTATTTATTATTTAATGTTCTTATAATTAAGTTAAAATTAAATAGGAAAATTGGTAAATAAATATAAAATGAACAAATATGGAGCATAAATATTAGAAGATTTACAATCTTGGGACATTGGCAATATTTGTTAAATAAATCTTCTGTAATAATGAAGTAAAGGTTAAAAGAATAGGTTATGTTATTTCATTTCATATTTTTCCAGGCTCAAAAAAGACAATTTTTCATGTCAATGGCGAAAAAAGTAAATTTTTTAAATTTTTTGATGTTGCTCTACTTTTTTTATTTTTATAAGTACTTTAACAAAAGGATAAAATAATATTTTAGGACATAATTTTTTTATATTTTTTTAAAAGTTTCTAGTCGGCACTGTTTGTTTTTAAAAAGTTGTTTATTTTAACAAAAAATTTTTAAATTTAAAGAAATATTTTGTTTAATTTTTTTTCTCTATTTTTATAAAAAAAGCCGAGATAAATTTCTACAAAACAATTAATTTTTGCAAAGAAATTATTGTTTTGTTCTCGAAAAATTAAATATTAAAAATTTAATTACATGTCTGCGCAAAAACAATGGTGCCTGGGGCCCCGGCCGCCCTTGCTACGCTATTGCGCTGAAAGTACTACAATACATATTTATCGTTAAAATTACATTAAAAACGGTTTTTAAGCTCAAATATTTATTAGAATCACTTGTTCCAATCATAATTAATAAAAAGGATGCAATAAACATGTATTTTTAAATAATTTTGAAAAAAAATTCCTTATTCAAAAGTGACCCGTTTCTGGAGAATCACCCATATACAGTATTCAATGCAAAATATAAAAAACTTTTACCTGACGGTACTACAGAATTCGATATAAAATATTTCATTAATAAGTCAGAGTCAATTTTCCCTTCAACTGAGTTACGCGATTGGTATAATGATTATGTAAAGCAGAAAACCCTTAAAGAAATTGAAGATTTTCAAGATAAAGAATCAAATTGGCAACTCTATTCAATCCATAGATTAGATGTCAATATTAACAAATACAATCCTTTGCGTGCTGGTTCTTTTATCGATCTACCGCCATCTATTAAAGCTAAACGTGCCTGTGTCAATGTCAGAAATGAAGAGGATAATGAATGCTTCAAGTGGGCAATATTATCGGCATTGTATGAAGCTTCGTCAAATCCATCTCGTTTGCAAAACTATGAAAATATTCAGCATCATTTAAATTTTACAAATATTAAATTCCCCGTAGCACTCAATGACGTTGCAAGATTCGAAGTGCTTAACAATATTTCAGTAAATGTTTATTGTCTTATTAAACGAAAGGGGAAATTCACCGTCTCGCCAATCCACCTAACCTCGCAGAAACGTTCGAAACATGTTAATCTCCTACGTGTTGATGATCACTACATTGATGAGGATGATGATAAAGAAGATTCTTCAATTTCCAACAAATATCACTATGTTTGGATAAAATCTTTATCGCGTCTAATAAATAACCAAGTCTCAACAAATGGGCATGCGTTATTTATTTGCGATCGTTGTCTTCACTATTTCAGAAGCAACGATAAACTTACCGAGCACGTTGAGGATTGCCAGAAAATGAATAACACTAAAATCATCTTACCGAAACCCGGATCTAATAGCATTCAGTTCAAGAACTTTAGTAATAAAGAAAAAGTACCATTCATCATATATGCAGATTGCGAAAGTCTACTAGTTCCAGGGGAGAATTCTTCATCTATGGGATGTCGCACAGAAGTAGTTCAACAACATCAACTTCTCAGCATCGGATTCTATGTAAAGAGTTATGATGACTCTTTAAATGAATACAGGGCATCACCTAAGAATGAAGAAGATCCGGCGAGATGGTTTGCAAAAGAGTTGAAAAAGTTGGCGGAAGAAATTGAACCTACATTTATGGTAAATATTGCAATGGATACTTTAAATGCAGCTCAAAAAGCCGCATTTAAAGTAGCTAATATTTGCCACATTTGTATGAAAACTATCAAGCATGGAGAAGTAAAAGTTAGAGATCATTGCCATCTGACTGGGGTGTATCGAGGTGCAGCCCATCAAGATTGTAATGTCAATTATCAAGATTCTAGAATAGTTCCTGTAGTCTTCCATAATTTAAGTGGTTATGATGCACATTTTATTATTAAAGCAATCGCGAATGAGTTTGAAGGTAAAATTGACGTTCTTCCCATTAATAAGGAAAAATATATTAGTTTTACCAAATATGTTGAAGCAAGTCTCATTAAATTTAGATTCATAGATTCATTTAGATTTATGGCATCATCTTTAGACAAATTAGCATCATATTTAAACGAATACAAAATTGTTAAATCAAACTTTTCAAACTATAGCGATAATAAAGTTAATTTGTTAACCCGAAAAGGAGTTTTTCCTTACGAGTATCTTGACAAGTATGGGCAGAATTTAATTTTAAAAGTCTTAGTGATTATGTTTATTTATATATGAAAACTGACATCTTGCTACTTGCCGATGTATTTGAAAATTTCCGTGAACAATGCTTAAAAGCATACGGGTTAGATCCTGCACACTATTACACGACACCGGGTTTTACTTGGGATGCTATGTTAAAATATACAAATGTAAAACTAGAACTGCTCACTGACATTGATATGATAATGTTTATTGAACGTGGTATAAGAGGGGGTATAAGTCAATGTACAAATCGTTATGCCAAAGCAAATAATCAATATATGAAAGAGCACAATGTCAATGAGGAGACTTCTTACATTGTATATTTAGACGCTAATAATCTATATGGTTGGGCCATGGTACAGTCTCTTCCCTATGGTGATTTCAAGTGGGTTTTAGAATTTGACAATAACTTTAATTTTAACGTTGTAGATGATGCAACTATAGGTTATATTTTGGAAGTTGATTTAGATTATCCTACAGAACTACATAATATGCATAATGATTTCCCATTTTGTCCTGAACACTTGAAACCACCAGGGTCAAAGCAAGAAAAGCTTCTAACTACTCTCCAACCGAAACGAAAATACATTCTCCATTATCGTGCACTTAAACAAGCATTAGCCAATGGGCTTAAGTTGGTTCACATCCACCGCATTTTACAATTTAAACAGTCAACTTGGCTTAAAGATTATGTTGATTTCAATACTAGTCAACGAACAAAGGCTAGTAATGAATTCGAGAAAAACTTGTTTAAATTAATGAACAATGCGGTGTATGGTAAGACAATGGAGAATGTACGTAATCACGTAAACGTGAAACTCGTGACAAAGTGGGAGGGTAGGTATGGGGCAGAAGCTTTAATTGCTAAACCTAACTTCCACACGCGAGCTATCTTTAACGAAAATTTGATAGCTGTGGAACTTAGGAAGACTGAGGTGTACATGAATAAGCCGATTTATATAGGTCTTAGCGTGTTAGACATCTCAAAAACTCTGATGTATGATTTTCACTATGATTACATGAGGAAAAAGTATGGAATGAATTGTAAACTGCTTTATACTGACACTGACAGCCTTATTTATAATATCAAATGTGAGGATGTCTATTCTGATATGAGAGCAGACGTTTTCAAATTTGATACTTCTGATTATCCCATGAATAATGTATATGGCATTCCGCAAGCCAACAAAAAAGTGTTAGGTCTTATGAAAGACGAATGCAATGGCAGGATTGTCACTGAATTTGTTGGTTTGCGTAGTAAAATGTATAGTTTACGTGTGGATAATCAAGATTTCTTAAAAAAGGCAAAAGGTGTAAAGTCTAATGTAGTTAAGAAACATATAACTTTTAATGATTACATTTATTGTTTAAAAAATATTAAAATCCAATCTCGAACTCAATATTCCATTCGCTCCAAACTCCACAAGGTCCTTACTTTAAAACAGAAAAAAATAGCCCTAAGTCCCTACGATGACAAAAGATTTTTATTGAAACACAACAGACACTCTTGCATGGGGTCATTATATTATAGAAAGAGATAAAGTCATAGAAAACGATGTAGAAATGATAGAATTATAAGATAGAATTTAAGTATTTATTTTAATAGAATATAAGTATTATATTGTAAATAGAAAAGAAAAATGTGATTTTATGTATATTTATGAATATTTATTGATGTTATTTATTATATTGATAAATATTTTATTGATGTTGTTATACACATTGGTTTTTTAAATAAATAAAAATTTTTTTCTATATACATTGAAACTTTGTCTACTTTTATTTAATAGAACCTTAATATAGTTTAACAGTTAGGAAATAAAGAAATTCACTAAAAAGATTACATTTTTTATACATATTTTATTTAAAAGTAACTTCCATATAAATACAAGACATTATTACATTTTAGTTCAACATTACTTCAAAGTCAGTTTAACTTTTCAAATAGTTAACGTTAACTTTTCTAAAAGTTAACTTTAACTTTTCAAATAGTTAACGTTAACTTTTCAAATAGTTAACTTTAACTTTTCAAATATTTACATGCATTTTACATATAACTTTTCCAAAAGTTAACTTTAACTTTTCAAATAGTTAACGTTAACTTTTCTAAAAGTTAACTTTAACTTTTCAAATAGTTAACTTTAACTTTTCAAATAGTTAACTTTAACTTTTTAAATAGTTAACTTTAACTTTTTAAATAGTTAACTTTAACTTTTAGAAAATTTTAAATTTCTGATTTATTTATCCAACTATTGTGAGAATTATCAAATCCAAGCCATTTAACATAGACTTTATTATGACTATTTTTAAGAACTTTCTCGACAAGATAAACATCAGAATATTTGTCTTTGGAAATTTCTTCTTCGTAGAAACCGCCTTCGATGGGTTGATCTTTATAATCCTTTAGCTTGTATGTTACCGGCTTTGTTGATTTTACTTGAGTGATGGTGAATATTTCAGTTGTCCAGTTGGGTGTGTATCCTTTTTCAAAAACATTCTTATACTTGCTAACTCGCACTTTATCACCAACTTTGAATTTTGCTTTCTTAGGTAAAATTTTCCTTTGTTTGGATATGCATTTCAACAGTCTCTTTTCATCTTCTCTGCTGACATCTTTAGGTTTCATTCCAATAGTACGATGTTTATTATTATTATACTTTTTAACAAGAGATGGTAAAATGTCTTCCCATTTGTAATTTCCTCGTAAGTTGAACTGTGGCCACATCATATTTTTTAATGTGCGGTTAAATCTTTCAATAATTGAAGCTTTTAAATTACTATAAGTTGAATACAGTTTAATTTTATATGATTTCATTAAACTTTCAAATACAGAATTATAAAATTCTTTCCCTTTATCAGTATGCAAGTTTTTAGGAACACGTCCATTCACAAGTATAGATTCCATAGCTTCAGAAACATCTTTTCCACTTTTACTTTTTACAGGAATAGCCCATGCATACTTGGAAAATATATCTATAACTGTAAGCATATATTTAAAACCTTTATTAACTTTTGAATAAGGTATCATTTCAACTAAATCTGCTTGCCAGGTTTCATCAATTCCACGCATTTCTACTTTTCGACGTGGATAATTTCTCCGAGCTTGCCTATGTAACTCTGTCACAACTGTTAACATTTTATCATCCATGTTCAAGGATTTGTAACAAAAAATGATCTTGATAGAACAATATTAATGATCTTAATTTTACAAGTTCACTCTTAATATATAATTTGTGCTTCCCGTAATTCTTCAATTATTGACATAATTTCATTGTTATGACTTGAATTGCCAGCCTGTTGTGATGCGACAAGTAAGCGTAGACGATCAACAATCTCGTTTGGATAATCCCAATAGACATAGTCTGGATATGATTCCTTCTTTACCGTCATAAATTGCGGTAATTGAGTTTTTCTCTTCAAATAAGAATCTCCAGATTTGAGCAAAAGTTTTGCAATAACATTAGTATATTTGAAAGTCTTATTACTACGAATAGGTTTATTTGGACTATAGTTCTTTCTATATGCATTCGTACTACGCAGGATTTCTTTATAGTTTACGAAATCATTAGCATTTGTTAACTTCTGATCAGGTTTTTGACGGAATATGAGTTCTAATAGTCCATCCGATTTAGAATATTTTTTCTTCCCAACTAGATTAATGTAAGAACCTTCAAAATCAATTTGCGTATTACCAATCATATATGTACCGTCGGGAAGTTTACGTACTCCATAAACTGTATCAATATATTGTTTTCTATTTTTGTCCAACATTTGTAGAAATTTCTTTGTCAATTTATCAGAATCTTCTTCCACAGTATTAACCACATTACTTTCATCTTTAATATCGTACATGCCTTGCTCATGAAAGTCATCATTAAGTATATTATTATTTTGCTCATTAGTAATAACATTATGATTCTCTTGATTTGACAATCTATCAATTATATTTTCTTTTGATAAATTTTGCATATCTTCTTCTTCATAAATAGGATCATAAAACGTTACATCATCATTATAAATAGATTTGTTGAAAGGTGCATCTTTACTAATGGCAGTCTTAAAAGATGATTCAAAGTCTTCTTCTTCTTCTTCTTTCTTTACATGGTTTTGAAAATTTTCAATCCTTATAGGATTTTTAGTTATATTCACTAATTTTTCCAATGGAGTAACTAGTGGTTGAAAGGTTTCTTTCAATATATTTTCAGCTGACTCTCTACCAGTTTTAAGAATACGATGCTTTCGACGTATAGCATCACTTGCTGCAGCTATTTGATGTAGTGTCTCGCGCTCCTTTCGAAACATGTTTATTTATGAAAGTCTCAAACTGAACTAATGCAATTCTCTTGAAATGCTTAATATTTATAACTGGATAAAGCAATCAAATCCCTTCCTATATCTTCCATCATTTATATTTCTATCTTTGTCAATAACTACAAATCCATATCTGTCACAGTTCCAACATACTGAACATAAATCTCGAAACTGTGTAAACGTCATATCTGTATTAACATGATCATTGTAAACATGCTTGAGATTCCTTTCATCTTGTCTGAATAGCACAAGCAAATTAATATTATCTCTAACAAGATGTTTTGGAATATGAGCATATGTTTGACAAAGATAAAAACTATCGACATTAACATGTCGCCCCATACAAAAAAACGCTTTAACATTGTCCTGCTTCTCACAAGCGATATTATCAAAAATGAAAATTGAATTAGTTTTTGCATCTTTAGGTGAAACAACTTGTTCATGTTCACTGAATGGGAAAAACTCGATGCCATCTACTTTACTAAGTACTTGTTCTAAAAATTTATATTTCGGCTGCTGTAATGATTTTGAATATAAATATATATTTTCAAATCCTAAACCATTCGGATGTATAATCAGAGAAAGAAGTGCATTCGTTTTTCCACAATTTGAAGGTCCACAAAAAGCTGCTCGAATACTATTTGAAAATAAACTTCCATGTCGTTTAACCCCATTATCTTTAGTTTCAATGAGGTTATCCACATTTGCAATCGGGAGTTGTACAGCTTGTACCTTGAACTGCATCTTGGAATTGACTAACGAAAAAAACTATAAATACCCTACTTATATAGTCACCCTCAATCAGTTGGTTATAGACCATTGTCGAGTGAGGAATGATTACTCACGATAAAGTGAAGAAAAATTCTTGCAGTGGTCAAGGATTTCTCAATACTTTAATTAACAAATTACCATTCGAGTGTCACATTCCTGGTTATCAATATTGTGGACCTGGAACAAAGTTGGCAAAACGTCTTGCACGAGGGGATCCTGGTATAAATCCTTTGGATACGGCTTGTAAGGAGCATGATATAGCCTATTCAAAAGATAAAGACGTGGCTGCAAGAAATACTGCAGACAAAATACTAGCGGAAAAGGCGTGGGAACGAGTAATTTCCAAGGACGCTAAAATTAGTGAAAAAGCAGCTGCATTAGCTGTAACTAATATAATGAAAGCTAAATCTAAATTTGGGATGGGTTTAAAAATTAATAATAATATTAAGAAAAAGATTGTGAAGAAGAAGAAGAAGAAGTCGAAGAATAAGAAGAGGAATACAATTTCCAAGAAAAATAAACGCATGACATTAGGGAAGATTATTCATGCTGCTAAAAATAATATGAAAAATAATCATAACGCAACGGACACTATTAAAACAGCAATGATTGGTGCACAAAATGCAATTAAAAATCTTGGTAGTAAATGTAAAATTTCATCTCCTCGAATTCTTCCTGTACCTTCAAAAGTTGGTGGTATTTTACCGCTAATACCAATTTTTGCGGGGCTTAGTGCATTAGGAGCACTTAGTGGTGGAGTCAGTGGTATTGTAAAAGCAGTAAATGATGCTAATGCTGCTAAAAAACAACTTTCAGAAACTCATCGACATAATGAAACAATGGAGGCCATTGCTATAGGAAAGGGTATATATTTGAAACCCTATCGTAAAGGACTTGGTCTTTATATTAAACCACATCAAGGAAATGGATTGAAATATACAAAGAGTGTTCAAAAAAACTAATATTGAAGCTACCTCACCGCGCACTAACCGACTATGATTTACTTAAATATGCTAAACTTATGAAAATACCTCAATTTCGTGGAGTTTTCATGAGAAATGAATTACCTATTACAGGACCTTATAAATGTGAATCAGCCATAATTAATCTTGATAATAAAGAAGGTCCTGGAACACATTGGGTAGCATATAAAAAGATAAACAATGAAACTGAATATTTTGATAGTTTTGGAAATCTTTCACCACCATTGGATCTCATTGTTTATCTAGGTGTTGGTAGCTATATCAAATATAATCATGAGAGATATCAAAATTTTGATACATTTATATGTGGTCATTTATGTCTTAAATTCTTATGTAAGCAACTTAACGTTAAGAACAGTTTTAATCTATATAAGAATATGTAAACGATTATAACCTTCAGTATAAAAGTAGATGTCCAACATGAATGACTCTTTTACTTTAACGTTAACGGGAAAGTCTTCAGTTCTGGAGGCTTCATACTTCCCACCTATTGAACTTTCACCTAATAAAAATTATACACTTGGACTTGTTGATTTATTTACATATAACTCAATTCCTAATATTGATGAAAGTTCCAACAAATTTTATATAAATAATATTGAGATTACTATACCTACTGGTAGTTATGAAATTAAAGATATAGAAGCATATTTAAAACGTCAAATAACAGATAAAAATTATTTGTCAATAGAGTGCAACAATAGTACATTACGATGCTATATTAAATCAAATCTTTGCATTGACTTTACTCCTGAAGATTCTATTGCTAGTTTATTGGGATTCACTGCTCGCAAACTACCACCAAATGTAAAACATTCCTCTGATTTACCTGTAAAAATATTGAAAGTGAATGCTCTACGCATTGAATGTAATATTACCACTGGAGCTTATATAAATAATGAAAAAGTTCACACTATACATGAATTTTTCCCCACTGTTCCACCGGGATATAAGATTGTAGAAGTTCCAGCACACATCATTTACCTTCCAGTCGCCGTAAGGACAATACATAACATTCAGCTACGTATAGTAGATCAGAACGGAATTTTAGTTAATTTTAGAGGAGAGACAATAACAATCCGTTTACACATTAAATCAATGTAATGGGTATTGTTTATAATCGAAAAGTCGGAAGTAGTTATAAAACTCAAACACCATGTCCATCGAAGATCAGTTTGAATACAGCTCGCAATGGGTGTTTTCGGCATTCACTCAGAGTTAACTCTAGAGTTAACAGTGGTGCTCAATGATATTATCTTTGAAAATTTATTTACCTGAATAAAATAATTGATTTTCTATTTTCATCACCCTGAGTTTGAAGTTAGTTGTCCATGTTTGCTTACTTTTTTTTAATTTATACGTATTTTTTGTTTTTCATTTAAAAATGGAACATATTTTTGCTACCCATAAACGTGTTATTTTTTTAAAGTTTATAATTTTCAAATTTTTCATTATTTCCCTAACTTTAATTAATCTGAATTGTTTTAGAAACTAGATTATTTATTTTAATTAAAGTTGTTTTTTATAAATAAAAAGTTAAAATAATTTTTAATAAAAATAAATTATTATGTTTCAATTTACACTTTTCAAAACAAACAATCCGTTCACAAATTTTGTCGGCCATTAAAGGTTAGGACTGACCCTTTTTCTTTACTCTCGCAAGAAAACAGAGTTAACTCTGGGTCATCTAGTAATAAATTTTTGGGGACTTTTATGAAATCTAGAAACAAAAAATTTTATTTTAACATTACATTACTAGAATAAAAGGCCCGTTTCACATGTTGTTACAATTACAAACCCTGCGCCAATCAAAATGAATCGTCTATGCCAAATTGCCAATCAACAACGTTCACAACCAACAGACGAACTGAAAATCAAAATTTACATTTGAGCACCACTGCTAACTCTAGAGTTAACTCTGAGTGAATGCCGAAAACACCCAAGGTGTTAACACCTCAGAGTCGACAATTCCTGAAGCAGCTAGGTCTACGAGTCAGAAATCAAAACTAAGGAAGAGAAAGAAGAGAAGAGGAGAAAATTTTTTCTTGTTTATTTTGTGTCGCTGTTATAAGAAAAATGGAGGAGATTCTCAGCATTCCAGCATCAGTGAATTTTGATGAATCTATAGCTAATTATGAGATTCACAGTCATCAACCATATGCATCCTCATCGTTTAACAATAGTGATGAAATTCGCATTATTGTACAAAATCAAGATTTATCTATTTTACCAAGCAATAGTGTATTACATATTTTTGGAAGGTTGACTAATGCTGATGGAACTGATGCCACACAAAATATTCATTTCACCAACAATGCGATAGCCTATTTGTTTGATGAAATTCGTTATGAATTGAATGGTATTGAGATTGACCGTTGCAAGTACGTTGGACATACAACTACTATGAAAAGCTTGGTTTCCTTAACACCACCTCAACTTAACCGAGCTGAAAATGCGGGAGTTTTGAATGTGGAAATAAATACAAGAATGTTATTACAAGATGGATATTTTGATGTATCAATACCACTTGGTATGATTTTTGGTTTTGCTGAAGATTATAAAAAAATTGTTATGAATGCTAAACATGAACTGATTTTAATAAGAGCACGTAGTGATTTAAATTCTATTATTCAAATGGGCGAAGGTGCAGATGAACAGTTCAAAGTGCAAATTAATAAAGTGGAATGGTTAGTGCCATATGTTTTACCTTCTGATAATAATAAAATCAAATTATTGAAATTTATCGAGAAAGATCCACTAATTTCAATGAGTTTTTGATCGTGGGAAATGTTTGAATATCCCTTAATTCCGTCAAGTACAAGAGTCATGTGGCAAATAAAATCATCAACACAATTAGAGAAGCCTCGATATGTAATTGTTGGATTCCAAACAGGAAGAAAAGATAAACGTAAAAAGTCTGCCAGTTATTTTGATCACTGCGACATTACAAATGTAAAACTCTTTTTAAATTCACAATCATATCCTTATGGAAATTTAAATTTAAATTTTAATCAAAATCAATATTCTATACTTTATGATATGTATGCTAATTTTCAATCTTCCTACTATGGAAGAGATTCTGAACCCATATTGAAGCTTGACACTTTTAAATCATTGGCTCCTCTAATTGTTATTGATTGTTCAAAACAAAATGAGTTTCTCAAACAAACGGCAGTTGATGTACGTTTGGAATTTGAAGCTAGAAATAATATACCTGCTGAAACAACTGCTTATTGCCTCATCATACATGATCGCATTGTACAGTATAAACCAATCAGCGGTATAGTTAAGAAGATGTAAAGAAGTGGAGGGGGTAAAATGAAAGTAGTGGGGGTTGAACTGAGAGGTATATAACTCACGTTCCTGGGATGGAAATTTATTTCTATTCCAGGATGGAGTTCATCGTAGACGTTCAAGGCTTCAAGAAACCCTGCAATGATTTCATTTTCAAAGAGTTGGCTATACTTCCTCTTGAAGCTGATGCTCAACCTCGAGTTTACCTCTTTGAACCTCCATGTGCTTGGAATTCACTACCTGAACGTTATAAAAGTGAAAATCTCTGGCTAACAAACAATTATCATGGAATCCACTGGATGTCTGGAGATGTATCTTATGATGAACTGCGTACTATTATACAAGAAACATTACGAGGTGCAAAAACTATCTACACGAAAGGTGTTGAAAAAAAGCAGTGGTTAGAAAAATATTTGTTAAATGTGCAAAATTTAGAAGATATAGACTGTCCAGCGATTAAAAATATTAAAACTGAATCATTGTTAACTACATGTACACATCATATTACTCAAACTAATCATTGTGCTGTAAACATTGTTATGATTCTTCGAAATTGGTTTCTGAATGTATCGAGTGAATTGAGAAATTTATCAGATGGCGTCGATGAAGTGGATTGTACTTATACTACTTTAAAATCTTTTTATGAAAATTCTGAATCTTATGTATAATAAATTTTAAATAGTTTATCTGAATAAATTAATTTATTAGTTTTTAAAAAATAAAAAAACGTCTATTTATTACTTGAACCTATACCTATTAAGACTAATAATGAAGGTAAAATAAGAAAAGAAACCATTTTTTATGTAAATTAATACATTTATTTTTTCTCACATTATGAATATTTACAATTTTATATTACAATTATTTTTTTTATTTTATATTTTAATAATTTTTTAATATTACTTATATTCAAATTCGATTACATTAAACTTGCCGCCGATATATTTTAATTGTAATTTTTGAGATTGCGCGGCTTCTTCCATCATTGTGAATGATGCAGGTTCAGCTTCGAACAGCTTCGCGAACCTTGCTGGGAGGAAAGTGTTGAATGTAGTATCTAGTTCTGCTACAATCCTACCTCCAAATTTTGTCTGCACCCTCTTTATTTTGGTTACAGTATATAAAGCATTTGGAGTCAACTCAGCAAGCGGTTTTGTTGGCAGGAAACTTTCCATGTGACCAATAGCGTTGAGTTTTTGTAAATCCATGATTTCTTTTTATATCTGTAAGCAGAAGTAAATGGAAAATTTTAATATAAAAATCAAAATTAAGCTGGGAGGGAAGTGGGTTAAAAAAAGGAGTTAAAGTAGAATATATACCTTATAGAAGATGGAGTAGTGATGCTAATGCTGTGGCAGCTGTGGATGTTGTTGCTTCAGTATATCTGTAACAGTTATGCTATCTCCGGGCTTGTGTTCTGCATTATATGCCATCAGCCCCACTCTTCTTTTTTCTCCCACTTCTTTTCACTCCCACTTTAAACAAAAAAACTGCGCACGCATCTTCACTTTAACATAGTGTAAGCATCACCCTCTCTATTGAAAAAATGCGCACGCAAGTTGGACTAGAGGGGGTGGAAAATATATACATTAAGATATTTCTAGAAGTTAGTGGGCTATGGAGAGGGGGTAATACCATTTTTATTTATAAGCAAATGTTTTTTTTTTACATTTACATTACATTTTTTACTTTTACCATGACATGAGATAGTGAAAGGACCTTAACTGAAATGCAGCTCAGGGAGCGTCACATATATAGAATTGAAATTTTAAATTCACCGTGTAGAAGGTGGCGCCATCTCTTAGAAAATATTCATACTAATATGCTTTTAACTTAAGGCTCACTTTTACCGTGACATGAGACAGTGAATGGACCCTAACTGAAAAGCAGCTCAGGGAGCGTCACATATATAGAATTGGAATTTTAAATTCACCGTGTAGAAGGTGGCGCCATCTCTTAGAAAATGTCCATACTAATATGCAAAGTTGTACTGTAGAATGTCATTGATTTACCCATTGATCTTTTCAAAATAGCTTGGTAAGGTATCGATTTATCCTATGATCTAGTACAATAGCGCCATTTCTTAGAAAAATGTTAGTAACATCAATGCAAAATTGTACTGTAGAATGTTATTTTTTATATATTTTTTTTTGTATTTAAATTTATTTATTTATTATTTATTTATTATTTATTTAATAATTATTATATATATATAAAATAATTTGAAAAGAAGGGTGTTAAATAAATGGACATATTTAAAATTAAAACTTATTTTTATTTAGAAGAATATATACGTGTGTATGTATGTATATGTATGTGTATGTGTATGCATATATATATATATATATAATATTTCACAAAATTTAAAAATTCTTAAAATATATATATATTTTTTTTCTTGGAATTAAAACATTTCTCTTTTTTCTATATTTTGCAATATAGAAAAAGAGAAAATTATTATTTAAAAAATATATTTATAAAAAAAAAATTATTTATAAAATAAAAAAATTATTTATCTTAATAATTATTTACTATTATTTTTGGGTTCGGTTCTTTTCCGAACCCATGGTAAAAGCGTGCTGCATCTCCCCAATGGGATTGCGGCATAAGTTGTTGCAGCAGCCGCTGCCGCCATGACGTGTCGAGATCTTTTTGACGGTGGCGGCAGCGTTGGGACTCGTCCTGGTGATGCTGGTGTCAAGGGTTGAGGCGCATTTCTTCGGACCCATGGAATTATTGTGTTACGCTTACCCAACGGTATGGCGCTATACACAGCAGCAGCAGCCGCCATGGCATCACCAGATCGCTTGCGTTTCACAGATATTGTTGAAGGCGATGATGGATTCTCCACCAATGGCCCCCACCTCGTTCTCCTAACCCTCTCAATTGTAGACTCAGC
The DNA here is from genome assembly GCF_019393585.1 of Leptopilina boulardi. Classification (NCBI taxonomy): domain Eukaryota; kingdom Metazoa; phylum Arthropoda; class Insecta; order Hymenoptera; family Figitidae; genus Leptopilina; species Leptopilina boulardi. The sequence goes on from NW_026137966.1 coordinate 829,630, forward strand.
TGTTTTTTGAGTGTTAATTACGGGGCTCTATAAACAAAATAATAATTTTTTAAAAAAATTAAACATTTTTATAATAATTGTAAAAATTAAATAAATAAAATAATAATATTTAAAAATTAAACATTTTATATAATAATTTTAAAAATTTAAAATTTAAAAAAAAAAAATGTACTTTAATAGATGAAAAAATTCTATTATGAAATTAAAAAAAAAAAAAACTATTTATCAATTTTAAAATTGGAAAAAATATGTATATAAAAACAGTTTCTTTCTTAACATACCTTTTCAGCCCAATTTGTTGTCAATCCCCATTCTGCGGGGTTAATTCTTATTAAGCATTGGACCCTGCGTCCATTCTCCATTCGCGGATCCTTCACTTTTTCATTTTTTGAATTGATATTATTGTTATTGACTGCTGCCATTTTTTTTTAACTTTTTAATTATTTAAAATAATTAATAAAATGAGAATTTTTGAAAAAAATTGAAACTTTTTTATTTCGTATGGGGAAAAAAAAGAATATACACCAAAACGTGTTGCTCAAATCGTGAAACTTTTAAAAGTGACCTTATATAAGATATTGGTGAAAAATCTTTGTAAAAATGAGGGGAGGTAAAAAAAAAAGTGAGGGAAAATTGTGGAAAAAAGTATGCAAATTTTTAAAAATGTGGAATGTAGCTAGAAATTTTTATGACAGGGTATAGGTAGGTATGCAACAACCTTGATACAAGATGTTACAGATGTCAAGAAATAAGAATTTGGTGAAAAAAAATATTTCTAACTATGTTAAGTTAAGGAAAATATTTATTTTAAAAACTTAAGATTTTTAAATATTCATATATAAAATAGTTATATATAAATTAAATATATTTAAATATAATATTCTCTGAAGAGAAGGGTTAAATTCAAAAATCCCCACCAGTAGTGGCGCCCTCTCTTAGTATAGGTTAGTAACATCAAACCATGGTAATGTAGAAACTTATCCTTGATTGGTAGTTGACTGTTGCATACCATACGTAGCTTCCTCACTGCACACTCACGTTACGTTGCAACCGAACGCGCATCATGCCCAGCGCATTGAGTCCTTACACACTATCCACAGCCACCCACTCCCAACCACCCACAGTCCCGCGCGGTATCTCGCGAACCCTTTGTTCCTCGAGGTTCTAATTATGATTTTTGAATTTTTGGGACCGTATATGTTTATACATAGAGAAGACATATATGCAAATTATGGGGGTGGGTAGGCGACCAAAAGGGTTAAATTTTAAAAAATCATTTGCAAACAAGGGGGGTGGTGGGTGACCAAGAGGGTGGAAAGTGGGTGGTAAGAGAGGTGACCAAACGGGTTAAAAATTTTAAAAATTCCCGCGAACAACAGCGCCATCTCGCGACAACGGTCGGTAACACTAACCTAACCAAAAGGGTTAAAATTCAAAAATTCCCGCGAGCAACAGCGCCATCTCGCGACAACGGTCGGTAACATCCGCCAAGGGTAAAGTAGAGTTACCATATGTCGGTAATGTAGATACCTGCATTACCTGTGTTTTGAACTGGCACAGCCCTACTACTTATGCGCAAGAGCTATGGTCCCAAAGAATTAGTGGTAAAAATTTGGTAAGGATCGGTGGAGCCGTTTCTGAGATTTCATCAACAGCGCGGAAAAAAAATTGTTGTGGGATTTTTTTTCAACTACCATTTTCATGCATATAAAATTTACAAAAACAAATAACAAAAATTTTTTCATGTATTCCGGGAGTGTATTTCTTTAGTCTAACAACTTACATGTCAATATTTATAATATAAACCAATTAGAAAAATTCTAGAAAACAAACTTCATTTTATCGCGTCTAAAGTGGGTAGACCCCTTAAGGGTTTTTTGTAGAATTTAGTGGGAGAAAACAGAACTACTATCAGAATACTTAGAACTGAATTTCGAAATATTTTAATTGTTGTCAATTGAAAGTCCTGTAGTTTCTTTGATAAGAAATTTAAATGGAAAAAAATTTTATTACTGTTTTTTGTAGAACTTAATGAGGGGCAAACAGTACTCTAATCAAAACTCTTGTAATTCAATTTTGAATTATTTGAATTTTTTTTTAATTTCAAAGTCACGTAGTTTTGTTAATTTTAAGTTTAGAAAAAAAATGTAGGTGTGTTTTTTGTAGAACTTAGTGGGGGGTAAACAGAACACCCATCAGAACTTAAAGAACACGTAATTTGAATATTTTTTAAAATAAAAAAAATTTTCGTACAGAACTATTTTAGATAAAAAGGAGAAATCTAAAACTCTGTTAGTACTATTCAGAACTCTAAAAAATTTTGATTTTTTTGAAAGTGAAGGGGTTAAATGTAGATTCTGAAAATAGTAAATGCACTTTTTTTTATTTTGAATTGAGAGTAGAATTTCATAAGGATAATTTGTAGAACTCTTGATGTAGATGCCAGAACTCTAATCAAAACTCATGAAAACTCAAATTTAAAAAAAAAAATTTTCAGAAATTTCAAAGTTCAGCTTTTTTTTTATTTTGAATTTGGAGTAAACTGTTATAAGAATAAGTTGTAGATCTCTTGATAAAGATGCCAGAACTCTTCTCAGAACTCCTGAAAACTCAAATTTTCGAAAATTTTAAAGTTTAGCACTCTTTTTGATTTTGAATTTAGAGTAAAATTTCATAAGGATAAGTTGTAGAACTCTTGATGAAGATGACAGAACTCTAATCAGAACTCATGAGAACTCAAATTTTTTTGAAAATTTTAAAGTTCATTTTTTTTTAATTAAGAGTAAAATTTCTTTTAATGAAGATGCGAGAACTCTAATCAGAATTCATAAAAACACAAATTGAAAAAAAAATTTCGAAAATTTTAAAGATCTGTACTTTTTTTTATTTTAAATTTAGAGTAAAATATAAGAATAATTTGTACAACTCTTGATGAAGATGCCAGAACTGTTATTAGAACTCATAAAAACTCAAATTTTTGAAAATTTTAATATTCAGCACTTTCTTTATTTTGAGTTTAGAGTAGAATTTCATAAGAATAATTTGTACAACTCTTGATGAAGATGGCAGAACTCTTATCAAAACTCATAAAAACTCAAATTTTTGAAAAAAATTTTTTTTTTAAATTTTAAATTTCAACACTTTTTTTTATTTTGAGTTTAGAGTAGAATTTCATAAGAATAATTTGTTGATCTATTGATAAAGATGCCAAAACTATGGTCAAATCAACTAAAACTTTAAATTTTTAAAATTTTGCGGAACTATTTTTTGTTTTATAAGAGAACTCTAGAACTTTGTATTTTCTATCGGAATAATATGTCAGAACTTTTTTTTGCGAAAATTATAGTGCTGGGTGAAGTTAGCACCTTATTTTTTTAATATCATGTTTTCTGGTCTAAATCTACGGAACTATTGAATTAAAACTTATAGAACTCTAGAACTATTGATAATCTACCCAGAACTCATTGTGGATTTTTCATTTTTTGAGATTTTGGTGCCAACTTGACATGACTACTTTTTGAGCGATCATTATTTCACATTCGCCTACATAAAATATTCACTTTCGTGCTTCCAAAATAAGAATTCTAGGTGCTAAAATAATGTGCCATTTAATGTCTCTACGAAATTGTTCTGAGAAAACACACAGCGAGTGCGTAACTCGTTACTGGAAAATGGTTTTTCGATCAGCACAACCAATCGGAGGTCTAAAAATGTATAGGGTAAGTCCGGGAGAGTTGGCCATAGTTTTTTTAAATGCCTGTAAAAATAAGAAGAAAGTGATTTATGTATTAACTTTTATTGCTAATTAAACATTGAACATTTAACTTACAAATAATAATAGAAATGATAAATTTTTTTAATGTAAACAATCTTAAAATTAATATTTTTTAAAAAACACGTTTGGCCATCTCTCCCGGAATGTATGGGGGAGATGGCCATAGGCGTACGGGAGAGATGGCCAATACTTTCAAATCATTCTTTGGCTTTTCGCTTTATCAGAATTCTTAATTTAAAATGATTAATGTCCTCTTTTCTTTTTCTGACCACATTTCGAACATTTATCATTAAATTCAGTGCAATTTTCATGAAGCCAAAGGTGACTATCATTGCACTGAATCCAGTCTTCGATAAGCGCTCTCTGTTTGTCTGTCTCACCAACACAACAAGTCTACACGGAAAAAATAAGTCAGCAAAACTTTCGTAAACTAGTATTTCACTTTTGGACGGGGCACAAATTTTTAAACGTTTCATACACTTTTTAGTAATGAAGCATAAACTTTACCGAAAAAATGAAACAGAGTCAAGAAATTATTTACAAACTGTATAGAAAGATCAGTTTGTTAATCTATATTCAACAGTTTTTAATAATATTGTTTAAAGATTGTCGAATTTCTATAAAAAGTTTTACAACATTGTAATAATTGAGGTTCGAAAGTTTGAAACATAAAAGAGAGTAGTTAAGACAGCAGTCAACGAAAGAATCGTAGACTTTTTCTGAAATTCCGAACATGCGCAGTTCGTAGCTTGGTCAGTGTTGATCAGTGGAATTAACTTCTTCGTTCGCGTGGCTCTCGATAGCCGCGGCGGTTAGTTGCTAAGACAAAATCCGTTATATATCTTGGTTAGGTAGGTTCGAATCCCGCGGAAGCGAATTCCGAATTTTAATGTCGATAAAATTGTGTATAGTGCGTATATAAGATATTAATAATTGTGTTTCAAGTGATGTACAAATTAAGTAAAAAATACCCCTGAATGTGAATTTTTTTTTAATTTTTCTAAATTTTTTGTGAGTTTACAAGCGTTTGGTTGACTGTCGTCATCTTTTATGCATATAAGTGTTACGAAATCTTTGGTGCACGTACTTAAGTTCTAGCTGAGAGTTTATGAAAGTTTAATAAACTGATTCCGAAACATCAGAGCACATTGAGCATCAGCTCGTATACACAGTTCACATTTTTATAATTAGTTTTGTTTTCTTAATAAACTGTGTCTATACTTTTTGAACAACTTTCGTTCCCGTCCAAAAGTGAAATACTAGTTTACGAAAGTTTTGCTGACTTATTTTTTCCGTGTACAAGGTATTTTTTTGAGATATCAGAGTGGTTTCCAATTTATTTTTGTGTTCTGAACACGATCCCGGGTTACAAAATTGCGTATCACGTCAGGATTTTGAGTAAAGTGGGTGTAAAGTCTCAAAAACCCGTGTTTTTGTGGGTTTTCAGTATTTTTTTTCTCCTTAACCTGACGTGATAGAGACTGTTGTCTTGTTGGAATTCTTTGTTGGAGTGTCTTGTTGTAATATACGTCATAAAAAATGTCATTTGCTACAGAATTAATGATTTTTTTAGCGAACACACGAATCTTAAGGGTGTCAATAACTTAAACAGTATGGCCATCTCTCCTAATGTCAGGAAACAAATTTACACAACTAAAATATAAATAAATAAATAAAGTTTTTGAATAAATGTAAAGTTATGACAAAGCTTGGGTCATTTCATGTTTCAAAAAAACATGAAATTCAAAATTATTCTATAAAATAACATAACACCAGTGAGAAACGTAAACTCATCATTTTTTTTCCGAACTAGTCAAAACAACAAATCAGATTTTTACTTACTTTTTCAATATTTTTTGTGAAGTTTTTTCTTTTAATTGTGTTTTGCCACAAAACAAAGCGAACTAATCTTTAATAAGCGATACATACCCTATTGAAAAAAACACGTATAATTGTACGTATAATAATACGTATTATTATACGTATAATTATACGTATTATTATACGTATAATTATAAGTATAATTATACGCATAATTATACGTATAATAATACGTATTATTATACGTACAATTATACGTATAATAAGACATACGAATTTGAAACAAGAATTATACGTATAATTATACGTATAATAATACGTATAATTAATTATACGTATAATTATACGTATAATTATACGTATAATAATACGTATAATTATACGTATAATAATACGTATAATTATAATTCTATTAAAAATAGAATAATAGAATAGAATAATTAGTAGCAAAATTGCGCTGGAAATTTTTAGAAATTTTAAAATGCAAATTAAATTTCACGAAAAAAAATATCGTCGAATGTCAATTCAAGCAGTCACCCATCCAAGTACTAACCGCGTCCAACGTTGCTTAACTTCCGTGATCTGATGAGAACTTGTTCTTTCGCCTTGGTGTTTCCGCTGTCTTGTCTTGATTAATAACTTTGTCGTATAAGTATCACTAAAAGTGAGGTGCGATACAATACTTATACGACAAAGTTATTAATTAAGACAAGACAGCGGAAACACCAAGGCGAAAGAACAAGTTCTCATCAGATCACGGAAGTTAAGCAACGTTGGACGCGGTTAGTACTTGGATGGGTGACTGCTTGAATTGACATTCGACGATATTTTTTTTCGTGAAATTTAATTTGCATTTTAAAATTTCTAAAAATTTCCAGCGCAATTTTGCTACTAATTATTCTATTCTATTATTCTATTTTTAATAGAATTATAATTATACGTATTATTATACGTATAATTATACGTATAATTCTTGTTTCAAATTCGTATGTCTTATTATACGTATAATTGTACGTATAATAATACGTATAATTATACGTATTATTATACGTATAATTATACGTATAATTATACGTATAATAATAGGGTAACAGCAAATTCTATAAAATATTTGAATTGGCCATCTCTCCCGCATGGCCAACTCCCCCGGACTTACCCTATACTGAATAATTTTTTTGCTAAATTCTTTTGAAAAGCTGCTGGACACCTAAAGTTTAGAAAAACTAAAAATTTTGTTCTAAAAAAAAGTTAAAACTGAAATTATTTTAAAATGTAAGAAATAGAATTTTTTCTTATATTTATTTTTATATGAAGAGTAGAACCTCATAAATAAAATCAGAAATAATTCAAAATGTTATAGTAATTTATTAAATATATTGTGTTTGATAAATGAAATTTTTTATGTGGTGAAATTGACGTTTGTGTAGAAATTTGCAAGATAAGGGATAAATATAAATAACATATAAACTTCATATTTTCAATAAAGAAAAAAATAAATTTATGGGTTATAAACATAAGAACAATATAATTTTTTTTGTTTATATAAATAAAAGCTTCAATTATAATTGTTTATTTTTTAAAATAACGTGTTTTATTCATTTAACCTTTTGTTCATTAAAACTCATAACACAGGTTAAGACACCGTCAATCGTAAGACGTAAGTTTTTTTTCTGAAATGCAGTTTGAATTATAAAAAGAATAACTATACCACATTTACATCGACTATATTTTCAGAAAAAATTGCTTTAATTCGGAAGACAATCAATTTTTACTGTCAACAAAGTGAGCCCAGGTTAGAATGTTTTAATTTTTAAATCATTTTTATTTATTTACATACAAAATTTTAAGCTTTTTCATTATTTTTAATTATTTGTAAACTATTTAAAAGAAAACTTATAGTTATAAAATACTTCCATATTTTTAACTACTTTACTTTGTTTTATTTTTCAGGTGGAAGAGTGGAATAGTTTAGAAAAAATGGCCTAAATAAAACTACAAAATCAGATTTAATATAAGCCATTAAAAATTCAGAAGACACAATTATATTTCAATTTTAATAAATTAATTTGAATAATATTATTGAATATCTGACTAAACACAGACTTACACTACTTTAAAGTAGTATTTTCCCTAATTATTAACTATTGCATATCTATCTAAACAACAATATTCTACTGAAAATTTTCTATTAAATCTTTTTACATATTATTCGCTGACTGACGAAACACTGATTCACACTATGTAAAAGTGTGATATTTTGCAAAACTAATTAACTATTTGTTTATGTCTGTCTCAACTGAAACTAAACTACTGAAAATTTGTATGTCCAATTATAAACTCCAATGCTGTATAGGAAATATTGAGTCTGACCAAATACTGTCTTAAACTACTTAAAAAAGCTTCAAACCATTTTTTTAAAAGTCTACCTAAAGAGAATAATTCTTTTAATAATTATACTTCAATTTTAGAATAAAATTATTATTACACTACTTAAAAAACAACTGAAATTTTTTTTATTTAGTTTCTTAATTATTTAATTGTTCTGTCTAATTCTTGCACGGCTGACTTAACAAAAACTAAACTACTGAAAATTGCATCTGAATTTTAAATGAAGCTTAAAAATGTCAAGTTTGACCAAAAACCACTATTAAATTTTAAGAAAAATAAATTCATATTTAATTCAATAATTAATCAATTAATAGAAAATTATTTGAAAAAGTTTTCTATGCCATGAATTAATTTTATTTTTCAGAGATAACAATTTAGAGGTAATATTCTAAAAAGATTTTTTGGAATACGATATAAATTTTTTTAAAGAAATGAAGGTAATAAATTTGAAATTCTTTTGTATTTATTTTTATTTTTGTTGCATGATTATACTTTATGTATATTTAATTAACAATTGTTAGTATTGGCCAGAATATATCATGAATTAAATTACTTTAAAATATAGGACCAATAATAATATGAAAAAGAACTATTAAAAAAAAACAAATAATTATTTTAAAAACCAATTATCCAATTTCAACATTTTTTTTTCTTTCCTCTAATTTCAATGAAATTTCTCAAAAACGAAAATATTTCTAAGAATTTGTTATCGTCCAATGACTTGCACTCTTTTCTTGAAACTCGACTGTATTTGTCTCGGATTTTATTCCATAATTCCTCTACTTTAGCCCCTGTAAAGAAATATAGTAATAGATAAAAATATAATCAAGTTATATATATAATATTAATTTAATAAATATATTATATATTATTATATAAGTATTTAATATATTTAATTTAATAGATTTCTGTTTATATAATTATATATTATTTATATATATATTATATTTATATAAATATGGCGGCTTTTCAAAATGATGTCACACTTCAAAGGTGAGGGAGATCAAGAAATTTGTGACAACCTATAAAAAATTGAGATAATGCGATAATTACACGAAACTACGATAATAAATGTGCCAGGGGGGGTGTCTCTAATTCTTAAAAAATCTGTTACTGATTTTTCGTAACCTGTTAGCCACCTCTTAAGCATTATAATAAAAAAATACATATCCAAGGCGGAAAAATCGGACGACTGCCGGATCATCCAACCGGCTTGGAACCGCGCCGGTTGGATTTGAGGATGAATGCCAGTACTGGCAGTCGGTACCGATTCGGATGTCAATGGCAACCGGCGCGGATCCAATGCGGATCCGAAAGTCGGATCTGTCTTTCTACCGACGCCGGTACAGATCCGGTGGAGATCCAGTACAGATTCGTTTGGATTTTCGGATCAGAATTGCTACCGCCTGGCAACCGGCTGGGAACTGCCATTCTTCCGTCTGGCAACCGGCTGGGTATTGGCATTCTACCGACTGGCAACAATATAATTCATAATATAATGATTATAATTTATATTCATATTATTAAAATATTAATTTATTAATAAAAATAAACTTAGAAAATTCTTATTGTATAATTTGTTTTTTCCAGTTAATTAATTTTTATAAATAAATTTTATGTTCTTGAAGAATAATTATTTTTTAAAAAAATTTTGAACAAAGATGCATAATAAATTTTTCTATTTTTATTGTTTGTAATACAAATTAATAAATTAACAAAATCAATTATTTATAATAAAATTGATAAAATAATAATTTAAATGATGGATATACCAGAATGCATCATATTTGTAAAACATTTTTGTGAGAAGAGTTTTTAAAGAATGTATTTAAAAAATATAATTAACAATGAGAACATAAAATTAATTTGTGAAATAATAGATTAATTTGAAAAAATAGGTTACAGTTACATATTTTTAAACTCAATTTTTTTATTTATGTATAATATCTTAAATAAATATTCATAAATGGATCTTACTAATTTATTAAATAATATTACTTTTATTTTGTCAATTAAATAAATAAAAATTTGCCGTTACATTAAAATGTCTTTAGAATTAATAATTATTAGAAACTAATTAATTTTAAATTATATTAACAAACTTTGCTGTGTTAACTTTCAATTTCATTCAAATTTAATTCAAGAATTTTTCTTTGTTACATAATGTAAAAAAAATTATTAAAATTATTTATTATTAAATTATTTAAATTATTTTCACGCTTTTAACGAAAAAATTACTATAATTTCTTTTATTTAAAAAGAAATTAGAACGTAAACAAATTGCAGTAAGTTAAAAAATTACTTTGGGTATCGATGTATTGATTTTATAGGCACGTATAATTACAAATTAATTATGCAATCTATAACTGTCATTAAAAAAGTAAACTAATACAAATATTAAAACATATAAAATTAAAAAAATTTATTTTTCTTAGTGACAGTTTAAATCGGCTCTGTTATGCTGAGATTCTCAAGTGAGCGAACAGCCTAGTGGTTAGCGTATTAGACTTCGGTGCGTTAGATTAAGATAGGCTAGGGTTCGAATCCCCCTGCGAGAGTTAGAAAATTTAATGTGTGTAAAAATAAGTTAAATGTGTGAAAAATACTTCGAGTGAACTATTAATAACAAATAATTAATATGCATTCTGCATTGTTAATTAAAATAGTATATTACGATACTAGGCCAGAAAGTTGGATTTCCTGGCGGGCGTGAAATATAAGGCCGAGGCGAAGCCGAGGCCTTATATCACGCTCAGCAGGGCATCAAACTTTTTGGCCGTGTGTCGTATACAATTTTTCTTTATCCCCACTCGAAAGTACGTTTAATAATTATTATTTTTTAATAAAATGGCATTAACCATGTGTCTACTGCTGTGGCTCGCGTCAGCGCGCCCTCCCGGCCACGTAGCGAAGCTTGTAGCAGAAGGCTTAGTTACAGATGACAGGTAGCCCGCCCGACTTTTGCAAAACCGAGGCGAAGCCGAGGTTTTGCTGGTCGGGGCGGGCGTCAAAATTATATGAAAAATATAAATAAAACGCACAAAAATCCAATGCACGAATAATAATTTGGCATATGGAATTTAGTTTATTAACCATAAGGCATCTAATCACCTGTGTTGTGTCTTTGTGTATATATAGTTAACCTTTGAAAATTTTTGTTTACTTTATAATAGTGGATGAAAGTGAAAGATTTTCAGTTTAGACATTTAAAAAGAAGGAGAAAGTACAATAACACTTACACAAGTACATCTTATTTATACATGATTTGTCACTTTTTTTTAACTTAGGTTGCTTATTTTTGTGGTTATTTACCGCACTTGACACAAAACAGGCCATGAAATAAGCGTTGCTATGTGGTTGCTATGCCATCAAGCCTTTAAAGTCTCGTAGCCAATCAGAGCGCACGTTGTTTCTGGCCGGCCACAAAAGCCGTTCTTCCCTGAACGATTACCGACAGGGAAGTCCGTACTTTCGGGTAGGGGATACAGAAAAATTTTTTTTCTAAAATTTTTTTTTTGATCCGTGCCGGTAGCTAGACGGAAGAATGCCAGTTCCCAGCCGGTTTCTGGGCGGCAGAAAACCTATACCGAGACTGTTCCGTGGCCTACACCGATCCTAGTCATCTTTCGGAACTATACCAGATCCTAGACGCTTGCCAGGCGGATGAATGCCACACCCAAAAAAAAGTAATCTTAAATTTAGAGGAAAAATCCTCTTTTAATATCCTCTAAATATTTCCTCTTAAAATAAGAATATTCCATTTCAGTGTAGAATATTTTTATTCTTTGTTGTAATGGAACAATGACAAAAGGAGTACTTTTGCAATTTCCTCTTTAATTAAGATTTTCCTATTTAATTAAGATTTCCCTGTTTAAATTTAGAATATTTGAGTAAAGGAAAAAATGAAAATTTATATTGATTAAACTTTTTCCTGTTTGACAGTTGCGCTTTTGTTTTTATAACCTGACAGTTTATTTATCGTTATAGTGTATGTGTAATGTCAATGAGATGAAAATGGAAAAAAAACTCGAAGATTTATTAAATGACTTACATCTAAACGAATATATTGAATCGTTTATAAGTAAGTAGACCAAAAATTAATTTTTTCTAATAATAACAAATAAGTAAACTATACATGGAAATATGTCTTGAAAAATAATAATTTTAACGTATAAGAATATACGAAAATTTATTATTTTTATGTTTGCTTAATTTTTGAAAATTATAATAATTTTATTATATTTTTAATAATAATAATAATAATAATAATAATAATAAAAATAATAATAATAATAATTTACGTCTGTAATAACGTTAAATATACTTTGGTTATGTTTTGAAAAGGTTGTATGTATTTTTTGGCGTAATATTTTATAGAGAACAACGTCTTGACTATGGAACGCTTGATGCAATTAAAGAAAATGCCTTTTCTTCTTAGTCAAATTATTACACCAATTGGAGATTTAGCAGTGCTTTTGAGTCGATTAGAAATAGAACTGGAAATTGATTCAATGGAGGTTTTAATATTATAGTTTCTATTTATTTTATTTATTTATCTATTTTACAATTATTATAATCATTATTTATTATTATTATTATTATTATTATTATTATTATTATTATTATTATTATTAATACAATTTTTTATTTTTTATGCGAGTAATTGAATTTATTTATTATTTTGTAAAATTAAACTATTAAAGTTATTAATTCTCTGAGATTTTTCTAGGTGGAAGACAATTCAGTTTACGGCAATAATGATTCTGAGATTTTAATGGAAATTGATAAGGACTTGTTAATATTGACAACACAACCGGAGGAACAACCTTTAGCAAAATCGAGAGAAGAACCCAGCTGTTCTAAAAGTAATTGTGAGATCAAAGAGTCTTTAAAAAGATCGAAAAGTTCGACAAAACTGAAAGCAAAACGTATTCGTCAGTGGGCTGAAAGTGAGGAGGTCAAAAAGATAGTGAGTATAAATTTATATCTATTTCTTTATGAATATATTATTATTTCCATTTCAAATTTTTAAATATATTAATGCAATTTCCTTTTTTTAGAATGTTTTGGAGTTATTGAATTCAACGGCCAAGGGCAGAAGTGTAATCAAATACTATAAAGAAAGTAAATTAATTAACTCACAGTGCCGTTCAGAAATCGTACGAATCGTCGGAGATAAATTATTAAATCTAAAGCAAAAGTAAGATCTCTCATTGTACATTGATTACTGTGTGATTATTTAAATAATTTTTAATAATTTAATATTAATTTATATTTTGCAGTCCTAGTCGAGATGACTTCGAAGAGGTGGATAAAAAAATAAGACAGGTTTTTCCATCTGAATCTGAAGTAAGCTAAGTTTTTCCTACTTCAAAAATTTATTTGTGTTTGAGAATTTTTATTTATAAATTACTTTTTTAAAGTTTGTCTACTTCATTCGAGCAAAGACTAACGGAATTTATCAAAGGAATCACGAGGGAAAGTTGCCTAACTATATACGAAATCAAAAATATTATTGCCGGAAGTTGGAAACATCAGCGGAAATTATCCAAAACGATTTCAATGAGACAAGCTCAGACGAAGAAGTTTCTGAAAATTCTGATAAAAGTATAAAACAAATTTTATCGTAACAATAGATCTATCATTTCTATATAGAAGTTTTGGAATTATTTTATAAAATTATTTTTAAAAAATCAGTTTCAATCGATGAACGCAATGCTGATGGATGGCTAAAAGAACATTTGGAACCTTGGGAAGACGTGCTTAAATACTGGAAATTAACACATCATCTTCGGACGAAAAAATTAACGTCTGAAATTAATTCCGACCAAATATATAAATATTTCGAAGAATATAAAATTCTAAGACTTGTTTCGGGATACATTTTAGTAAACTACTTTTTAAATTATTATTTCTTAATAAACCATAAATACTTGTTTGTATTTACGGTCATATGATTTTTTCTAGCTTCAAATTGATTTTGCTTTGCAATATCCAAATTCAGAAAATTCATTGAACAATGATTGGGAAATAAAGAGAGAGGCTTTGATCAAACTTATTTCTTTGGAATGTAAAACAGACGAAGTACGAGAGATTCTGTCTCGTTTAAGCAAACTTACAAATGGTATTAAAATAAATTTTTATTGTACTCTCTGTCTCTCTCTTATCTTTTTTTCCTATCCTCTCTCCTCTCTAAAACTTAATCAGTGAAAATCAATGGATTTTCACTACTTTTTCACTGATTCAGTTTAAGAGAGTCACTTACATTTCCTTATTGTTTCCAGTTTTTTCCATTACTTTCAATCGCTTACTCTTTCTCAGACTCTTTCTAACTATATTTTCTTTTTCTCTTTTATTCAGTTTCTTTTACTCCCAATTAAATTTAATTAATTTAAATTAATTAATTTAAATTAATTAATTTAAATTAATTAATTTAAATTTTAATTTAAATTAATTTAAATTTTAATATTTCAATGTGTCTATAATTTAGAGGAAAAGGATAATTTAGTTTTCCAATGCATTCCTGATTTATTTGGCAATGAACCACGAAAGAGAGGGAAGGGAAAATCAGTCACTCCTCGTGCTACAGTAGCTGAATCCAAAGAAGCATTTATACTTCACGTCACTGTTAGTTTGTATTCTATAAATTTTTGTTTAATACTTAGAAAAAAATGTTTAAATTATAATTTTTTGTATTTTGATTTACAGACAGCGAATGATATCAACCCGGCAATTTCAAGGCGATTAAATCAAATGAAAATTGGCAGTACGCTTCAACCTTTTGTTCTGGTTGTAGGAGCAACACGGGCGAAACTTTCCAGATATTACTGTGTCATAGATACGGTGAAATATGATTTCACATCTTTGAAGGAAGCTTTTGATACTTGCTTTAAAGCAATTTTTGCACTGAACTCGAAATATTCATCTGAGGCCTACAGTTCGTGGCTTTTTGTTCAACAAGCCTTTTATGAAATAACTACTATTTACGACAGAAAAAGTTCAAATGTTTCTACGATGACAGGGAACTTTCAAACGTTACTAAAACTTGAAAAAACGAAGACTCTTGAATCGTGAGGGAAAATTTGAGGTTGATTGTTCACTTCTTTCGTTTAGTGAATCTCGAGCTCGGAAATCAACATTACTCATTTTTGACGTTTTCTATAAGTTGTTTTTAAAATGATTTACCCGTGTGTTGAGTGTGATAGTACTTTTCCAAATTTAGTAGCTTTAATTCATCACATAAAATATTGCCATCCATTAGTAGAAACATATAGGTGTACAACCTCCACTTGTTTAAGGACATACGATAATTTACGAAAGTTTAAAGAACATTTTCAAAACACAAAAAATCACCCTATTTGTTCTGAACATGAAGAAAGACACATAAGATCTTCAAACTCAAACAGCATTAACTTTGACTGTGACGATGAATCCGTCTCGATCGTTGATAAAAATGTTCCATGTACGTCGCAAGAGTTAAAAAATGAAGAGTATAATCCCAACCTTTTAGACTTGAAACAGGATGTTTTTGATATTGCACTTTCTTTCTCTTCAAAAATGTATTCCTCAACTTCTATGACACGTAGTTCAGTTCAAGAAGTTATAGAAAATGTTTCAAAATTGTCAAATAATCGTGTCATGAAATTTCTTGAAAATAAAGTCGTTAATACTTTAAAACTCTACAAAGCCCCCACAGATGATATTCTAAAAATTCAGTCACTGTTTGACTTTGTCTCAAAGCCTTTTGAAGGACTTGAAACTGATTATTTAAGACTTCAAGCTTTAGAAGAAATGGGTGTGTACGTTCCCCCTAAACCATTTGTCGTTGGGTCTGAATATAAGACTAAAAAAATTGACGGATGTACAGAACTTGTTCACGGTAATGTACATGTTCAACACATTCCCATGAGAGAGATATTGCAAAAAGTTTTAGAATTACCAGGTGCTCTTGATGCTACTCTTCAAAACCTAAAATATCTCTCAACAGTCAAAGAACCATTTATTAACATTGTTCAGGGTAAAATCTGGCAAGATAAGATGAAAAATTTCGGTGATAAAACCGTTCTTCCGCTTTTTCTTTATTTCGATGACTTTGAACCAGACAATGCTTTAGGTTCCCATGCTAGTGATCATAAGCTTGGAGCTGTTTATTTTTCTATAGCTTGCTTTCCTACTGAATGCATTTCAATTCTTGAGAATATGTTTTTAAATCTATTGTTTTTGTCGGAAGATAAAGTATTCGGAAATGATATAATTTTCCTACGAACTATCATGGATTTAATTGAATTAGAGGAGGAAGGGATAGTCGTTAATGGTCAAAGAATTTATTTCTGTCTTTGTTCAATTCTTGGGGATAATTTAGGCATTCATGAATTGCTAGGATTTGTTCGTGGATTTAGAGCAAATTATCCTTGCAGGACTTGTAAAGTGCACAGAGATATCCTTCAAAAACAAACACGTGCTGATGATCAACTTCTTCGAAATTCGGAAAATTACCAAGCTGATTGTACCACAAATAACGCCACTGAAACTGGAATTGCCGAAAAATGCGTCTTTAATAAAATTCGCAGTTATGGTGATCCAACCCAAAATTTTCATTGCGATATCATGCATGATCTCGCTGGAGTTGGACAGTATGACATGGGAAATATTTTGTATAACCTAATTAAAGAGAAAAAATTCTTCACTCTTGAAATTTTAAATGAACGAATGTGCAACTTTGATTACAGTTTAACAGAGTCTGGAAACGTTCTTCCTCCTATTTCTGCAGATCACTTGTCTAATAAAAAAGTTAAATTCTCTGCATCTGAAATGATAACGTTTATCAGATATTTTGCTTTGATGGTTGGAGATTTGGTTCCCGAGAATAATCCTGTCTGGAATTTCTTTTTAGTTTTCAGAGAAATAGTAGACATTATGACGGCTCCTTACGTAAATCGAGATACAATTGAGTATTTGAGAGTTTTAATTTCAGAACATCATGAGATGTATATTTCTTTATTCGAGTGTAGCCTCACACCAAAACACCACTTTATGTTGCATTATCCTGATCTGATGTTACTCCTTGGACCCTTGATATATATTTGGTCAATGAGGTGGGAGTCTAAACACAGATCTTCGAAACAGGGTGCTCATATTGTAAATTCGAGAATCAATTTGGCCCATACGTTGGCTGTACGGCATCAGTTGCAACAATGCGACCGATTTCTTACTTCGAAACCTTTTCTTACTCCTCCTACTTGTGGACCTTCGCAACAAAGTGTTAATTATTTAGAAAAATATCGCGAGTTTTCAGAAATCTTGCCTTACAATGTGAAAAATCGACAATCGCTGGTGGTACCATGGGCCCTAATAAAAGGCACAAAATACGAACCAAACATGGTCATTGTTTTAGGATATACAAATGAATTGCCTTATTTTGGGATTATAAAGTACATTGTCACTTGCGATACAAATATTTATTTCATTTTCTCTGTTCTGAAAACTATTGGATTTTGTCGACATTACTATGCGTATGAAGTTGAAGACGCTAATGATTGGAAATGTCGTTTGTTCGAGGAACTGATGATTTCTCATCCACTGAAATTAATTATTCTTCCAAAAAGTGGTGTAAAGATGATTTCTACGCGATTTAAATTGTAAATTCGAAAATTAATGTCGCTCACGTGTTTGCTTTACGGCATCAGTTACAACGACAAAACTGATTTTTTGTTTTGAAAAATTTTCTCACTCCTATTTATGGACCTTTATCGACCTTCGCAAAACCTTCGTTCATTAGTTATAAAAATATCGCGAATTTTCAAAAAACTTGTCTTACAATGTTACGTGACTTAAGTTATAAATAAAAAATTTGATGTATTTTATATTTTACTATTTAAGAATTGTTAAATAAATGATATTTATAAATCCACAAAATTGTATTTTCTATATCTAAATTATATTTATTAATATTAAAACATTTTTCAATATTTATAATTATTTATTTATTCTTTTATTTTTAATTTTTTTATTATACTCAGTTAAACAATAATTAATTATATTTTATTTTAAAAAACGAATAAAAATTACAACTGTATTAATTATATAGACCATTATTGCTCTGACAGTAAGATTTGCTTTCTCCACAAAAATTAACATCTAAATTTTTCATAAATAATTTTAAATAATTATATTTCGAAAGATTTGTCTGAATTCAATTTAAATTCGGTACTGGATTTTTGAGATACTTTATGTTACATGGATCTATAAAATTAACCTCTCAGTGAATCCTGATTTCTTTTTAATTTTCTAAAATTCTTGCGTCGAACTTCTTTGATATTTGCAACTGGCTATAGAATTTTATTATTATTATTATTATTATTGTAATTAAATCTAATATAATGATGCGCAGCAAAAAGTTTCATTAAAAACCAGTATTTAATTTTTTATATCAGTAATCTATTATAATTTACCTTATTTTTAATTTAGATAATTAAATCTCCTTAAATATTTATTATTTTATTCAAATTAGAAAAAATTATTGGTATTATTGACATTAATAACATTAGGGATTTTTTTGAGGTTTTGATATCAACATTTGTGTCAAAACTGTGCTTTATTATCAATACATAACCATTATTATATAATAATATAATCAAAACCTATGTATTACGGTTATTTTCGACTTGTCAAAATATAAGAATATTACTCTTCTTTTAAGAGGATTTTTTCAAGAGGAAAATCCTCTAAATTTAAGACTATTAATTTTGATACCAAAATTAAGAGGAAAATATGCATTGATTTAAGAGGAATCGTATAGAATGAAGATTACTTTTTTTTGGGTGCAGTACCCAGACGGATGACAAGCGGATGAATGCCAGGTCTCGGGCGGATGACAAGCGCATGAATGCCAGTACCCAGCCGGATGACAGGCGGATGAAAGCCAGGTCCCGGGCGGTTTGACGCCTGTACCGCCTCGGATCCGCAGTCTGTACAGAACCAAGTCATCTTTCGGATAAATACCAGGTCCACGGCGATTTCCAGCCGGATCCCAGCCAGTACCGACAATCCGGCGTCGGTACTGGATCTGTACCGCGCCGGTTGGAAATTTCCGCCTGGGATTATGTCTAACCTCTTAACCAAAAGTATTTGCCGTCATTTTCTTTGATGTTTTCAGCAATTTCTTCATAGGCCTATTTGATAAGTTGCTTCCGATTTGCAAAACGAGGAATATCAGAAAATTTTTTATCATATATAATTCTTTTTTTTTCCAGTTCATTAGCAAGGAGCTTTACAAGTTTCTTATCTTCCATATTGCTGACGTTTCAAAGATTTTTAATTTTTGGTTAAGTTAAATTAATTAAAAAAACTGCAACTTCAAGTTAATGTTTGAAATAAAGTATCATCCTTGTTTTAATGAATGAAAAACGAAAAAATCTTAAAACGTAATAATATAATAACTAAAATTTTATCCCACATTTTTACAAATTAATAAAATTTTAAAAGAACAAAGTAAAATACAAATTATTTCGTTAATATTTTAATAAGCTAATCTTTGAAAAAATGCCATTATTAATTATTCATAAAAATTCAATATTATCTATTTAAACATGTGGTATAATGTGAGCCTTAATAAAAATTAAGCCAAAATTTTTTTTTTAAAGCAATACTTTCTTTAACGGAACTTTTATTTAAACTAATTCTCAATCAGTATAATTTGCTTAAATAAAAACTAAAAACTTTCGTTCCATATAAATTCGTTCTTATAAGATTCGATCAACTGGAAATTTGAACTAATCTCTAAAACTGAATCTACTGATTTTTTAATTACTAATTTTTAAGGCTCAGCACTTTTGTTAAGAACATTATAATCTACAAAACTGCAAAGTATAAAGAAAATCGTCTGAAACTTTTTTTCAATGTATTTTGTGCGGAGTCTTTGATATCTAAAAATGTAAACCCTCTTAGCATTGGATATCGCGTGGATAACTCATTTTTGTTCCACGATAACCCTCAGATAACCCAGGGATATCATTGCGTGGGATATCTATAATTTAGCCTTACCCGTTTTCAATCCATAAATATTTATGAATTGCAAAGTTGTTTAAATAATCTGAAAAATTCATTTATTATGTTTTGTTCCTGACATTTAATTAAAAAAATTTAATTTGTCAAAATAATTTAAAATGGACAGACATATTTTCGCCAATTTAAGCGGTAAGTTTATCATTCATTTATTTATCATTTTCAATGACTATTTGTTACTTATAATTATGGACTTTTTTATGAAAGTAAACTATATTTGAAATAAATTGTTAATATAACCCTCACAAGGATATTCTTATGAATTAAATTATGAATTTGAGAAAATAATCAAAACTTATGTTGTTTTTACTTCTATTCCAAAATTGAAATTTTGATTCGCATAAAATATAATTGTAATAATAAATCTTTTTTTATTTGATATTTCATTTGTTGCAGAATGTTCTTTTTTTCATAAGGCGATATACATTAATTGATACTAATATAATTATGCAATAAAAACGTTATAACATATTTTATATATTCATCAGTTTTAAAGGGATATAATATTTTTATACTATAAGATGCAAAAAAGTAATTTTTGTAATTTTTTTCATAATTGTGTTTGTAAAATATTTCATTATAATCAAATAAGGACAGTCAGTTTCATGCGTTTAAAGCTTATCTAAATTTATTTCTGCTGCATAAAATTAATTAATTTGTGAAAAATAGGAATTTTGTCCCCATTTACCCCAACTGTCCCTAACTTTAAACTGCATAAGATTAATGATAAAATTCATTTGTATACACGGAGAGAAATAGATGGTAAGAATTTATGATCTTAAGGTGGTAAAAAGAAGATGTTATCCGGTACCATCATTATGTTACTCGGTACAATCTGGATAGTAACTGATAGAATCTAGATAGCTGTTCGTTGTAAGATCAAATATGGTACCTGGTACTATCTAGATACTATCTCGTACCATCTATTTCTCTCCGTGATACTTGTAAATGGAGTTTATATACAGTTTTAATGTATGCATTTAGTTTGTGGGCACCTCAAACCGCCCCAAAAAAATAACGAAAATTTTTTTTTCTATATGTAGAAAATGACAAAAAAAAATTATGTAAAAAATAACGTTAAGAAAAAACAAAAAAAAATGCAATGTACAAAATAACAAATTAAAAAAAAAATTTTTTCATTTACAAAAAAGTTAAAATTAAAAAAAAATAAAAACAACATTAAAAAAATATAATGTAAAAAATATCATTTTACATGTTTTGTACAATATAACTTTTTTATGAAAATTCTTGTTTAGTTTTGATACCGACTAGTACAAAATAACAAATTCAAAAAAAAATTTTATGTAAAAAATAACAAATTTAAAAAGAAAATTTGTAATATATAACAAATTTAAAAAAAAATTATGTAAAAAATAACACTACAAAAGAACAAAAAAAAATTCTATGTACAAAATAACAAACAAACAAAAATTTTTTATTTATAAAAAAAAAATTTTTTATTTATAAAAAAAAAATTTTTTATTTATAAAAAAAAATGATTATATTAAAATAATAAAAGAAAAAAATTGAATGTAAAAATTATAACAATTTTTTTTTTGTTCAATCTAACATTTTTTAAAAAAACTTTGGGTAGTTTTGATACCGACTCGAACAAAAAATTAATTGTTAAATTTTACATTCAATTTTTTTTCTTTTATTATTTTAATATACACTAGAACGTCAATCGAGAACACGTTAGTCGAGAACAGAGCAAGGGAACACTTGAAGGGAAGTGGGGAAGCGGGTAGAATTTAGGTTATGACTGACGCCAAAGTCGTACTTGTGATTTTTAAATTTAAGGTGGATTCAGTGCCCCACTAGTGAAAATCCCCTAGATAGAATTCACATTGTTGCGTAAGGCCCTTCATACGGCCCTGAGTGTTTTTATTTTCGAGCGATAAAAATCGCGTCAATCGAGAACAGCACTGCACATTCGTCTGTTCTCGATTGACGTTTTAGTGTATTCATTTTTTTTTTATAAATAAAAAAATTTTTTTTTTTGTTTGTTATTTTGTACATAGAATTTTTCTTTGTTTTTTTAGGTCGGTATCAAAACTACACAAGAATTTTCATAAAAAAGTTATATTGTACAAAACATAAAAGTTGTTATTTTTTACATTATATTTTTTTAATGTTGTTTTTAATTTTGTAAATTTTAACTTTTTTGTAAATGAAAAATTTTTTTTTAATTTGTTATTTTGTACATTGAATTTTTTTTTGTTTTTTCTTTACGTTATTTTTTACATAATTTTTTTAGTTATTTTTTACATAATTTTTTTTGTTATTTTTTACATATAGAAAAAAAATTTTTCGTTAATTTTTTGGGGCGGTTTGAGGTGCCCACAAACTAAATGCATACATTGAAACTGTGTATAAACTGCATTTACAAGTATCACGGAGAGAAATAGATGGTACGGGATAATATCTAGATAGTACCAGGTACCATATTTGATCTTACAATGAACAGCTATCTAGATTCTATCAGTTACTATCCAGATTATACGGAGTAACATATTGATGCTAGTGGGTAACATAACAACACTTTTTGTAACATCTTTGATAGTACCGAGTAAGATAATGATGGTACCGGATAACATCTTCTTTTTACCACCTTAAGATCATAAATTCTTACCGTCTATTTCTTTCCGTGTCACACCGTGCAGGAAGGACAATATTATTAAGTTTCATTGTGGCAACTTTTTGAAAATTTTTTATGTTTCTACAAAGCTTTCCGATGAAAATGACGCTTTAACCAAAATCCTTGCTGCTAATTTTTTCAAGATACATAAATATATGTAGATACATACTTAAGTTTTCTTTATAAGTATTACGTTTAACAAATTGAGAATTGGGGAAAGACGATTATTCGTATATCCATTTTTTGCTATGAATATATATATACATAAATACATATAAAAGTATGTAAAACAGAGATCTATCATCAATAATTTGATTGGAAATCTATACAAAAATATTATTATTGGCGAATCAGTAGGAGAATCCATTCTTTTCCGACGCTGAGTATAATTTTTAAAATTTGCTAATCTTCGAAAACTTTTGTAAAAATGGCTGAGTTTTATGGCAAAACTCATGAAGAAAATCGGGGAAAAGTTTGTGAACCCTGTGGAAAAAAAATTAAGTTTGGAAAAAAAATCCGAATCGTTTTCTAATAACTGATAAAATTTGTGAACGAATAAAGTGTTTTATTGATCCAGATTTCTCTACAAACAACAGTAACTGTATCTGTGCTACATGTTCGACAACTTTAATTGAACACGAAAGAGGTGTTAAAAAAAGGCCTCTATCACCAAAGATAAATTATGATGATATTCATTTGAAAAAAGATACGAGGTCGGGAATTTCTGAAATTTGTCAATGTTACATTTGCTTGACTGCAAGATCTACTTCTCGAAAGCCAGAACTATCCCGTCATGATGGTCGTCAATTTAATACAACAATTAATGAACACAACGGAAAATATGGAAAGAAAATTGAGAATGAAGTTCCTCTCGTTCCATCGGATGACTTAATCAAGTCCGTTAACAAAGAAGAAAATCCGAAAAGCATAACACTTTGTACTAACTGTTATCAACCACTTGGAAAAGGCAAAGTTCATAACTGCAGTAGTAAGAATTTAACTGTGAAGTCAATCAAAAATATTTACAAAATATACCTCAAAAGCAAGTGGAGCAAGTTGTAAGGAACATAAAGAGTACGGAAACTACTGAAGATTCGTCAATAATGCTGAGTAATGAAAAAGGCAAACCAACAGTTTTTTATACGAAGCCTGCTTTAAACAAAAGTAATTTGTTTTCCAACGAAGATCTGAATAATTTCGCGGTTAATTCAAATACTTCAGTCCGGGGTCTCAAAAAATTGACCAATTTCATACATTGTAGAGTAGGTCGTAATGCAGTTCCAAAAAATTATGCCGAACAATTTTCAAAAAAGCAAAGACAATTAAGTGACCATTATGAAAGTGGTACTTTTTTATTTGATACATCCAGTTCAAAGCAGGAAAGGCCCGTGATTTGGTCCAAAGCTACAGATCTTGTGGAAGCGGTTGTGGAAGCAAGAAAATTCATCGGCTTCTATTCAGTAAAATTGATGGCAGATGGGGGTGGAGGTTTCTGGAAACTTTGCCTGACAATACTGCCAGAAAATTATTCCTCTGAAGATTATCCAGAAGATGACTTCGAAGAACCATCGAAGAAAAAAGTGAAATTATACGCTGAAGGCGGATCTGCTGGTTCAGAAGCAAAATTAACAAGCGTGAAGAGAACCATCATCCTCTGTATCGCTCCAGATATAAAAGAAACGTATGAAAATGTGAAAATTTTATTTGATTTGACGGAAATAAATAAAATTTCATTTAAATTAGTTTGCGACTTCAAATTAATGTTACTGGTCAATGGGATGCAAACAGCAACGTCTTCATTTCCCTGTCCGTACTGCTTCATTACTTTGAATCAATTGCGCTGTTTCACAGGTGATTATTCTGAAAATCATGATGGTGATACAAATGTTACTCTTAAAACGTACGGAGATTTAAAAAATGATTTTCGTAAATTTGAAAGTCTAAAAGTGTTAAAAAACTTGCTCCTGAGTGCCACAGCACAGTCAATCCTCCTCTCATTGACGAGGATGATAACGTATGCGTGCTTGAAAAATTCGTCATACCCGAATTGCATATTCTTCTGGGCTTTGTTAATCATATGTTTTGGGACGGACTGGTACCCATCCTGACAGAGCCAGTAGCACTTTTGTGGCCCAAAAAACTCAATCTCGTTTCTAAAAACTATCATGGACGGCAATTCGAAGGCAACGCCTATCGTATTCTACTTAAGTCTGCGGATATGCTCAAGGACACGGACATTTGTGGCAAAGTGGGTGAACTACGTTTGTTACCATTCATCAACGCTTTTAAGGTAATGGATAAATTGGTCGAAAACAGTTTTTCAACTAGGAAACTCGGGCCAGACACTTCACAACACCTGGACAATTTAAAAAAGATTTTTCCAGCAACGGACATTTCGAAGACATTAAAAATTCACGTTTTGTCAGACCATTTCATGGACTGCCTCAAGTTTTTAAACGGAGATGGACTAGGAAATTGGTCAGAACAAGCATGAGAGTCGATTCATCACCAATTTTTAATTCACTGGAACCGACGTAAGGTATCTCCTATTGACAATCCATCCTACATTGATAAGTCATTTCATCGGAAAGCTTTGTAGAAACATAAAAAATTTTTAAAAGGTTGCCACAATGAAACTTAATAATATTGTCCTTCCTGCACGGTGTGGTGTATACAAATGAATTTTATCATTAATCATATGCAGTTTAAAGTTAGGGACAGTTGGGGTAAATGGGGACAAATTCCTATTTTTTACAAATTAATTAATTTTATGCAGCAGAAATAAATTTAGATAAGCTTTAAACGCATGAAACTAACTGTCCTTATTTACCGTAAGATTTAAAAGAAAAATTTAATTTGGGGTAAATAGGGACAGCATAGTTTCTAAGAAAGGTTTAAGAAAAACGTTTTCTTAAGTATATTACTGTATTAAGGGATAAAAATACTTGAAAGAAATTTTTAATAGGGCGGACGAACTTAATTTTTTTTTATAATTTGATTAAATTTGCTTAATTGATATCTTTTATTATTTTTTTATTTAAGTATTTTGTCTCGCATTTCAAAGAAAACAGACTTAAAAATCATACAAAATTTTTTCTTATTCCTTATGATTTCCTTAACAAAAATCCACTTGAATTTTTGATTTTTGTCGATTTGGTTAATAATAACAAGTTTTCCTTATTTACTCCGAGTTTTCAAATTTTTAGGGTTATTATTAACCAAATTGACAAAAATCAAAAATTCAAGTGAATTTCTGTTATGGGAGTCATAAGGAATAAGAAACAAATTTTGTATGATTTTTAAGTCTGTTTTTTTCAAATGCGAGACAAAATATTGAAATAAAAAAAAATTTAATTGGTTCAACTATTATATATCTACTACAAATTTTTTCAAGTTTTTCCATCCCTTAATACAGTAATATACTTAAGGAAACTTTTTTCTTAAACCTTTCTTAAAAACTATGCTGTCCCCATTTACCCCAAATTTAAAAAAATCTTTTAAATCTTACGGTAAATAAGGACAGTCAGTTTAATGCGTTTAAAGCTTATCTAAATTTATTTCTGCTGCATAAAATTAATTAATTTGTGAAAAATAGGGATTTTGTCCCCATTTACCCCAACTGATCCAAATTTTAAACTGCATACGAATTAATGTTAAAATTCATTTGTACTTGTAAATGCAGCTTATATACAGTTTTAATGTATGCATTTAGTTTGTGGGCCCCTCAAACCACCCTAAAAAAATAACGAAAAATTTTTTTTCTATATGTAAAAAATAACAAAAAAAATTATGTAAAAAATAACTAAAAAAATTATGTAAAAAATAACGTTAAGAAAAAACAAAAAAAAATTCAATGTACAAAATAACAAATTAACAAAAAAATTTTTTCATTTACAAAAAAGTTAAAATTTACAAAAAATAAAAACAACATTAAAAAAATATAATGTAAAAAATAACAATTTTTATGTTTTGTACAATACAACTTTTTTATGAAAATTCTTGTGTAGTTTTAATACCGACTCGTTTTTTTGCAGTGTTATTTTTTACATAATTTTTTTTTTAATTTGTTATATATTACAAAATTTTTTTTTTAAATTTGTTATTTTTTACATAAAATTTTTGTTTGAATTTGTTATTTTGTACGAGTCGGTATCAAAACTACACAAGAATTTTCATCAAAAAGTTATATTGTACAAAACATATAAATTGATATTTTCTACATTATATTTTTTACATTCTCATCATAAATGAGAAAGTATTCGTTTTGGTTGATTTTGACCAACTTCTAATTCATGTAAATCTCCACGTTTTGAGACCTCCTGATGCCAAAAAAATAGGTTTTGAAAACCTGTCCGTCTGTCTGTCGTCTGTAGTCTGTCGTCTGTCGTCTGTCTGTAGACACTTTTTTGTCCCCACGATAACTTGAACAAATCTTAACGAATCGCTTTGAAATTTGGTATACTCTTTCAGCATGTTAAAATGAAGCCTGAGTTCGTCGGACAGACTTATCCGCCCAAAAATTCAAAAATTATTCAAATTTTGAATTTTCAAAAAATTCAATTTTTCTCAAATTTAAAAAAAAAAATTTTTTCTTAATTTTCCATAAAAATACTACCAAAAATAAACATTTTTTCCTTCAACACTTTTCGATAGAAATTAAAACAAAAAAGTTATTCAAATTTTGAATTTTGAAAAAATTCAAATTTTTCAATTTTTCTTTTTTTAAATTTTCTACTATTTTTCCCTAAAAATACTCCTAAAAAGACACATTTTTTTTCTTTAACACTTTTCAATAGAAGCTACAATAAAAAAGTTACGAATTTTTTAACATCAAAAAATACAAAAAATTGAATTTATAGTGGATGAAGCAATGGCAAATAGAAGAAAATATTCAAAAATACAAATCAAATATATTTTTTTCTGACTTAGATTCTTATTAGAATAACATCTAAATAACATAAAATAATAAAAATTAACTCAAATTTTTTTTTTTTTTTTTATAAGTCCTGACATTTCTTTCCATTTCTTGACGTAAAATGAATTTTGATTTACTTCATTAAATTTTATGATTGTAGGTAGTTTTTTTATGTATCATTTGGGTTTTATAACATTGAAAGTAACAATAGTTTTAAATTATTTTCATTCTGTCAGTTCCGTAAAAATCGAGATTAAAGTGTCAAAAAATCCCTTTTTTAGCACTTTTTGAAGCACTGTAAATTGGAAACTTTATATAATAAAAATCTCTACGCGGGCTTGAACGAAAGCTTAAATCTTTATCTTTAATTTTTATTACTGAATGATAATTGCGCGGAAACTTATTTTTCATGTAATCGCTATTTCAAACAGTCAAAATAGCTAGGATAGAGAGCACTTGGTAAAAATCGATTTCTGTAACCGGATATATTTGGATTTTGTCACTTGGAAGTTCATTACGTTTTTATTGACGTATCGAAAGTTGGATTTAAAAAAAATCAAAATGGTGTTCTAAATATTCGAAATTAGATTGAATTTTTTTGCTTCTTGTCCTCAGGAGTTTACGGTAACACTAGAATTTTTCAGATACGTCAATAGATACGTTATGAACTTCCAAGTGTCAAGTTCCAAATAAATCCAGTTACGGAAATCGGTTTGTACCAAGTGCTCTCTATCCCAGCTATTTTGACTATTTGAGATAGCGAATACATGATAAACAAGTTTCCGCGCGATTATCATTTCGTTTTCAGTTTTGGATCTTAAAGTTAAATGTTTAAGCTTTCATTTAAGCCCTCGTGAAGATTTTTATCATGTTGCGATTCCATTTTACAGTTCTTCAAAATATGCTAAAAAAGATATTTTTTGACACTTTAATCTCGTTTTTTACGGAACTGACCGAATGAAATTTTTTTTTCGTATATTCTTGTTCAGTGACACCTTAACTTTCAATAAGCACAAAAAATTTAAATAAACGCGACTTGACCATTTTTTGTAACCCAGTGTTATCCATGCAACATTTTTTCTACTATAAAGAAATCATTGCGAAGTGAAACAAAAATGGTTATAATAATAGACATGATGATGATTATAAATGTTTCAGGCAAAATTATAAACAATTATAAATTAACAAAGTATAAAATTTGATATTTTTTGGAGAAAATTCATTTTTGAACAAACTTTTTAGCAAATGAATATTTCTACATTTTGGGTTTTTAAAATTCTTATTACTATTCTTAAGTCAGTTATTAAAAATTCAAAATGGCGGATTTAATAGGGCAGATGAGTTTTTTAAAAATTCATCGGAAACACTTGAAACTCGTTACTCGGCGGTTTTTGAGACATTATATATATTTAGACATTATATTTACATTGTTAAGTTATACCATACGAGGCCAAATTAAAAACGCCTTTAAGACGTCCAAAAGACGTCTTTAATCAAAGTCTAAAAGACATCCTTAAAAAGACATCTTCAAGACGTCTTTGGAACAAGTGTGCCCACTGAGAGGTGATCCAATTTATGATAAATTGTATAAAATACAACCTTTTCTAAATCTACTAAATGAAAAATTTAAGAAATACTGGAAACAAAGCAAGTTCCAAAGCATAGACGAATCTATGATTAAATTTAAAGATCGTAGTAGCATAAAGCAATACATGCCAGCAAAACCTATAAAATGCGAGTATAAATGCTGGTATCATAGTTCCACTCTTACGCCGCCAGATGGTGATAATTTTTTTTCTCACAGTTGAGATCAGTCTTGAATACTATAAAAAGCTGAGACTCTAACTCAGAAGGTGTATTGCAAAGCACTTTTTTTTCTTTTTTGATGAATTGCAGTAATATTATTTGATTTTTAATTTTTATAAACTGCCGTCTGCCAACTGAAAATTCCTATATGAAATCTTATATTGTTTCCTTTATATAATTCTATGTAAAATCTTAAATATAGATATTTCGGAATCTACATGAATATGATTTCTTACGTTCAAATCAGTCATATATATGATCCCACGTGAGGATTTTTAATATGATTTCATGTCAGATTTTTTGTAATAATTATTCATTCAAGAATCAAAAAAATGTTTGATGTATGGTTTGATATAGGAAAATTTCTGGTTAAGGATTGAGCAATAAATTTTGGTATGTTTTTCAATGAGAAAACACGAAGGAAATTGACATAAGAAATTGAAGGAAAAAATAGGACCAGAAAAAATTGTAGGATTTCACATAGGAATTTACATAATTTATTACCTAAGAATACGTTTATAAGATTTTACAATGAATCCCACTTCAAATTATGTCTCAAGTTCCTATATGATTTTTCATAATATCCTATATTGTTTCTTACATGACACATAGGATTTTATGTGGATTTTAATATATGAATTTATGTGAGATCCAATATAAGATCCTACATGAGAATTTTCAGTAGGGTAGTCCAATCATATACTCCAACCAATCGCTTGACAAAGAAGATGTGCTCATTGCAGCACAAAACAAAATAAAAAACAAAGTTCTTGGGCCTATGAGCCAAAGCAGAATATATTCTTGAACGGGAACGCAATCGTGAATGGAAACGTAAGAATGGGTGAGAGAAGAATAAATATATTTGCTATCCTTCTCTTACTCATTCTTACGTTTCCGTTTACGATTGCGTTCCCGTTCAAGAATCTATTCTGCTTAGGCCTTATACCATTTGCTCAGTACTGTTATACCTATTACCTAACCAAAATTACTTCGTCTTATATCATGCATAAAAGATATTTAAAGTTCCGCAAATTGTCTAATTAATTTATATAACATTATATGTATATTATAGTTACTAAAATTAATAAATTTTAAAAATTAAAAAAAAGGAAAACGAACTAGTAAACGATTTTATGATTGTTATTATGACAACGTGGTTTTGATTTTCATAATTTGAATCATAGATTTGTAATCAGCCCGTGTAGAAATTTGTCGTGGAAGTGTATGAGAAACTGTCCAGTTGTGCTAGATTCAATCTAGCAACTAGATGGGAAAACTGGCCAGGCCTGAGCTTGGGATGTAACGCTAGCAACGTCTAGATTTTAGACAGTTCCACTGTCTAGGCCCTGCCTAGCAAAATATAGTGTTCCTAGCCAGTTCCACGTCACTAAAATATGCAGTTTCTGCCTAGCCAGAATAATTAGTATACGTAAATAATAAAAAAATATTTTTCAATTTTACTTTTTTCTTTATTTAACATAAAATATATTACAAAAGTAACATTTCATTTTTATCAAAAAATAAATTTTTTTTATTTTAAATTTTCGAAAAATTGGTCAAAATAATTATTTACTTAATTTTTTATGGCAGTTAAATTCCTTGCAAAAAATTAGTAATAAAATTTTGTTCAATATTTAAATTTCTTTAATTAGGTAAAATGCCGTCTCGGTCTCTCCTTAATAAATAATTTTAAGAATTACGTTGTATTAAGAATAAACACATCTTAGTTTTCAATAAAAAAAAAAACGATTTGTTAAATTGAAATTTAACTTTGAAGATAATAATTAAAAATAAGGTTTAAATCCTTTGGTTCACAATTAAGATTTTTGGATAGACGAAACTTTTAACTTATAAAAACCTTATTAGGGTTCACGCTCTTTTGAGTTGTTTGAAAAATCTTCAGGGTTGATGACTGGAATGTCAAGTTCAGCCA
This sequence comes from Leptopilina boulardi, assembly GCF_019393585.1. Lineage (NCBI taxonomy): Eukaryota > Metazoa > Arthropoda > Insecta > Hymenoptera > Figitidae > Leptopilina > Leptopilina boulardi. The sequence goes on from NW_026137966.1 coordinate 860,969, forward strand.
GGACTTTTTTTCTTAATTGCCTGTGTCCTTCCCAATCTTTTGAGTTCGTTAAAACTTGCCCCAATGCTTGATAAAAGGCTTTATCAGTGAATGCCTTCCTTTCTCTCTCCATTTTTGAAGCGATCGCATCTGAAAATTTAATATGATAAAATAATTTACCATTTAAATATATTTTAGTAATTTTTATGTAAATAATTATATTACCATGCATTTTTTTGCAGAAACAGGTGTCTTTGAACAATTTTTTGTCTTTAGTTGGTTTTTTCGCAACGTATGTCACGGCCACATCTCTTGACAGGTATCGCCGCAAAATGTTCGCAATAGTTTTGGTTAAGACATTGTCATGGTCCATTAGCATTGTCAGCGATTGTTTCTAAAAAAGATGAATTTTGTAAAAATTTTGTTTTTAAAACAATTAAAATAAAAGTGATATAATTTTAAACTTACGAATTCTTTAGAAAATGAATTGCTCTCGAAACACTTTTCAAGTTTTTGAAAATCTTCCTCTGTTTTCAACGGCAACTCTAAACCATGGCGATCAGCGAGACTCTCTGCTTGTACATGATCTGCACTGTTTGCCTCCAGCAGTGATTTTAAATGATTGATCTCTCTTCTTATCTGTTTTATGTCAGCCTCTAGTCTTGTGAGGATTTCCACTAATAATTCAAATAATGCCAAAGGAAGATCTCCATTTCCAGAAGATGGGAATGGAGACTCTTCATTTCCTTTAGACCTTTGACCTGTAACAAGAAAAATAAAAAATAAAAACAGTTTAAATTAAAAAAATTCTGAAAAAAGTGAGACGTTTTGAATATAATAATATAATATATAATATAATAAATTAACTGTAGAGAAAATTATTATTTACGCATTAAAAATAGCATTTTAAGGTATATAAATATATAATATATAATATAAAAATTTTCTTACCAGATTGCTTCTTCTTTGTTGCATCCGATTTTGAATTTTTCGGTTCATTAAGTTTTTTCCCACTTTGAGTCGAACTTTTATTTACAATCTGTTGATTACCTTGCGATGATTTCGAATTTTTAGATAAACCGTTCTTTCCTTTCTTCTTATTAGACGTTGAATTTGTTTCCGACACCTTTTCAATTTTATCTTCTGCAGGTTGTGTTGCATCTTTCTGTGCTGATGGCATAGAATAAAATTCCAATTTAGATTTTGGATCTAAAAATGCAAGTCGTGGAGCTTTAGGTAACTGCATTTTTTCTCTAGCAACTTCTGCACTTTGATCAGAAAAGTTGCCTTGTTCTGAAAATTCACCACCGTCCGATGCTTTCGACTGATTCGAGGAATTGGATTCATCGTCACTCACTGGTTCATTTACAGCAGGTACTTTTAAAAGATCTTCGATATCTTCTTTTGAAAGTGTTGCTAATTTCTGCTTTTGATGCATTTTTTTCAAACTGTCGGAAATTGCACTTGGAGTCTCGTTTTCATCAGTCGTGAAACAATAGAGTCGGTATCATTACGGTATGAATTTTTGTTCTGAAATCGTTATATTTTACAAAAAGTTTTTCATGTTATATTTTTCTCTATATAATATTAATATTTTTTTTAATAGAAAAAAGAAAAATTTGTTTGTAAAAAATAACATTTTAAGAAACGCAAATTAAAATTTAAAAAATTAAAAGTTGTTATATTTTACAACTAATAAAATTTATTTTTACATCAGTGAAAAAAATTGTTATATTTTACAAAAAAAAATTCATATAGAAAATTTGCATGTAAAATCGAATTTTGAGATTTAGTTAGAGTTAGCTGTAAGAACTGGAACGATATACAGGGTGTATCAAAAGTCCCGGGATGGTTAGTTGGATATCTCTTAAAGATTGAAGTTTTTGAAAAAATGTCTATTACAAAAGTTGTTCAGGAAGAAAAATACATTAAAGTACGCAATCCACAATTCGGCCCAAGGGTCTGTTTGGGCCCTACGTGTGAAAAGTTCAATTTTTAAATAACATTGGCTACTTCTAAGATCACAGTACTTTTGCGGTCAATTTTTCTATCCAAGCATGTGGTGTTATGTGATCCTAAAAAAAATTTTGGGCTTGTTTCCTTGACAAAAATTTAACATTTCATCCAAGATGTGGAAACATTTGCTGTGTGGTAAGACAGTTGATGAAAAAATTATAAATCTGAAATAGATTGTTTTTTTGTGAAGGCTCAGGGCTTAAAAATCTTAAACTTATATTCAAAGGCATAACTATGCGTAATTATGCATAACTGTTTCAGTGGGGATTTGAACCTCCAAAACTCACCCCTGTCAAAAATATAACCCATTCAGTTTTATAATAACTAAAAAATCAGGAAAAGAAGCACGCACAAAGGGCCTACATCTAGGGTTTCGCGGCTTTTTAAATTTTGATCAAAAGTTATTTGTATATAAGAAATAATTTATAATTACATTATTTGTGAATTACTATGGTTGCTAGGGTAACGGTTGCCATGGTAATGGCTCCCATGCTAACGGTTGCTATGGATACGGTTGCTATAGTAACGGTTCCCGAGGTAATGGTTGCTATGGAAACGGTTGCGATGGAAACCACACAAGTGTACGACGGACGCCAAATCGAAACTATAAGGCTTTCGGCCCTGAGCCACGAAACCATAATAAAGAAGAATGGCAGATAAACAACGGATTTAAAAGTATAATTATGATTTCTGCCACAGTGGAAAATTTATTTTTAGCAATTTAATTTTAATATTTTTAATCGGATGTTGTAAAGTCCTATGCATACTTGTAATTGTAGTTAAAAATTTATCTTCGCTTACTATGTATAAAAATACATTTATACAAAGAATTTCTGAAGCATAAACCCGTACATGTTAAACATTTTAATAACATGCACATTGCACATGTTTATATACATAAAATGTGAACATGTCATTTAGATTATCATGTAAATGAATTTTCAACCAGTGTTGTGTCAGATAGCTCAGACGTTTTTTCCCCAGACAATTTTTCATTAAAAATAAAAATTTCTCCCTAAAATTTAAAAATGTAAACACATGCAAAAAAATATTTCCCATTTGCATAAAGATGACTTGTTTTTTAATTATGTAATTTATACTTTAATGTAATAAATCTTACCATAAAAAGTAAACCAGAAATATTAATGACTTTGTCATTTACTTTTTTCAAGAATTTCTTAGGTAATTGAACGTTCAAAAATTATGTCACGCACTGAGAGGGCGAGGGGTTCTTTGCCAAACGTGACACAATAAATTGTTTGTACACTAAAAGAAATTTAGTGTCGTTGCGTTACCTGCAAGTTTCGCTACTGTGCTAAACAGAGTGTCGCTTTCGTAATATCTGCCATCTTCATGATAGGGCTGGCGTGCCGAGATGGCAGCGACACTTTTTTTCTGTTAGTAGCATTTCCATTGAAAACAGAAAGCAGCTATTCGAAAATCGGGATCGCTGCGCTTCATTTTGGCAATGCACACCCAGAAAGACGATTTCTTTGATTCAAAAAAATCAATTTCTTTGACAAATTTTTCTTTGATAAAAAGAAACTTTATTTGTTTGAAACAAATTATCTTTGATTTAAAAGAAATTTTGTATTCAATTGAAATAAATGTTTCTTTGATCCTATATCAATGTTAGAATTTCTTTGATTTAATAAACAAATTTCTTTTATTCAAAAAAAATTTCTTTGAATCAATGAAATTTTCTTTGAAACTATGAAGCTTTTTTTGTTAAAAAAAATTTTTATTTTTGAATGGAAGGAAAAAAGTCAAAAAAAATTTTTCTCTTGGTACAGCACTCCTAAAATGAAACTGAAGAATTTGTCCCCCTGAAATTCCGACTAAAGGCTTAAACTAACTGTAATGTCTAAATGTAAGTTAAATTTGTTTAAATGGATTAAAATGTTATCAATGGTCTCCTATTATTTTACGATAAAACTAGAATAAAGTGTCAGCTTTCGTTATAAACTGTTAAAATAACACAGGTCTGCGAAATTTAGTTACAAGAACCTGTGGTACTAATTCTCGTAGGTTTTTGCGCGCTGAACACGAATCTGATGTCCAAAATGGCCCATCACGTCAGGATTTTGAGTAATTCAAGGTCAAATGTCCCAAAAATGGCTATTTTGGACACTTTTGGGAATTTTTTCTGGGAGAAAAAATTTTTTTCTTTAATTTTCGAAAGCGCTATCATATAGTGCGTACTCTCAGCTTCAAAACCCATTTTTGAAAATTAATTTACGATTATTTTTAAAGAAGTTATGAACATTTAAATGTATGACCTTGAGTCATTTTTTAAGACTATTAACCCTTAAACGCCCGACTTTTTTGTAGAAATGCGATTTTCGTCATGCTCTGTATTCAAGGATTTTTGAGGTCGCTGATTACGAATCCGAAGTCGGTTTTTAAAAATTCAAAATGGCGGATCCAATATGGCGGACAACTTTTTTAAAAAACCATTTAATTCGTCTGAAAATCGTTACTCGGGGGTTTTTGGGGTCGCTGATTACGAATCCGAAGTCAGTTTTTAAAAATTCAAAATGGCGTATCCAATATGGCGGACAACTTCTTTAAAAAACTGAGGTAAATTTATAAAAATGACCTCTTAAAGGTTTTTGGGGTCGCTAAGTAAAAATCCGATGATAGTTTTCTAAATTGAAAAATCTTCTAGTAGTCATTTTTATGGCTGTGTCTGTATTTTGGTTTTTGTCCATAATCTTGGATCAGCCATTTCGAATCTTGAAAAAATATCATCGGACCCAACCAATGAAGGCCAGGTAAGAAGAGTTCCCAACCAATAAGGGTAAGGTATGAACGTGTCCCAAACTAGCAGAAACATGTAAGTATGCGCAGAAACATAATTTGGTCTACTGCGCAAACGACTTACTACCTTCATTGGCTCATATTCTGCTTCAAAGCTCTCATTCCTCTACCACTGAAGAAATTAGATCCGCCATTTTGAATTTTTAAAAACCGACTTCGGATTCGTATTCAGCGACCTCAAAAACCCTTGAATACAGAGCATGACGAAAATCGCATTTCTACAAAAAAGTCGGGCGTTTAAGGGTTAATAGTCTTAAAAAATGACTCAAGGTCATACATTTAAATGTTCATAACTTCTTTAAAAATAATCGTAAATTAATTTTCAAAAATGGGTTTTAAAGCTGAGAGTACGCACTATATGATAGCGCTTTCGAAAATTAAAGAAAAAAATTTTTTCTCCCAGAAAAAATTCCCAAAAGTGTCCAAAATAGCCATTTTCGGGACATTTGACCTTGAATTACTCAAAATCCTGACGTGATGGGCCATTTTGGACATCAGATTCGTGTTCAGCGCGCAAAAACCTACGAGAATTAGTACCACAGGTTCTTGTAACTGAAAAAAGTTCAAATTTCGCAGGCCTGTGTAATCATTAGGAGTAGATAGGAAATAAGTAATAATTTTAAGGTAAGTTTAAAATTTATTTTTACTAAAGAAGAATAATAAGAAAAAAGTAAAAAACTGTAATTAAAGTTACATAATTTATTTTAAACAATAAGTTAAAACTTTCTTTATAGTTTTGCATATATTTTAGCCAGTTTAGAAAATAAATGTAACTGGTTAGCGACCTGCAGTATTTCAATTCAGTCCACAAGTTAAAGTTCCGAATTTTTGCTAGATATAAGCGAAAGTAATAAATATCAAGTCATATATCAAGTTAGTTGAAAACACTTTTTGAGTACTCTTTCAACATAAAATAATTTAATAAAACGTAGTTTATATACTATAAACAAATAAGCTTAACAAATATTTCTAAAATTGATTAGATTAGTTTAAAGCTGGTAACTTTAGGATTTTTGGAAAATGTACAAATAACTCTCATTTAAAAAAAATATATTTTTTGTTTGTAATGTTAAAATGTATCTTCTATTAGACACTTATTTCAGTTTATTTTTAATAGTAAAGCTAGTGTGAAATTATAAGATCTCAATTATTTTAAATTACAATTAAAAATAAAAAAAAGGTATACCATGAACATGACGTAAAAAATTAAAATACTTATAAAATATTGCTTGAAATAATATTTTGGTAACACAATTAACATTTTTGAATTATTATTAGATAATTATAACTTTTGAAGTTTTAAGAGAATAAATGTATTAATATTGAGTCAGAAATATAAAAAAAATTAATTAATGTCTAGAAATATGTCGAGAGTGGTAGTAGACTCCTTGAGTTCAAATTTATTTATTTTTAACCTAGTATTTTACCATATGATTCCTATATAAATTGGCGTCCTGGTTCTTAGGTTCTATCTTTGTTAGTTTTTATAGAAAAATATTAAGTTAAGTCCTTCGTTTCTATTATCGGATGTGACGTGAAAAAAAAGCTTATTGGATGTCGCTGTTTAATTATAAAACCTAGAAAAACTTAAATTATTTATTTTAAGTAGAATAGACAACAAAATAAAATTTATATATTCTTCGTAATTTGAGCAGATCAGCAAGTAGTCTGATAGCTGATTTTAAGGTTAGTTTTTTGAAAGCATCGATTTTAATATAATTTGATAACAGATTAAAAATTCTGCTCGAGTTAAATTTGACAATTAAATATTCTATAAAGTGATTATTGTAAAACTTTATTAAATAAATTCAATTCAATTATTTTTGTAGACCAATTATATACATAAGTGTTTATTTCATGTTTTGAAATTTGTGGCCTTAGGTCTTTATTAAGAGAATTACGTTATTTTCAATATGTCAAAAAAATATATGCGGTAAAATTATATGCGGTACGTACTAAAATTATAGATGAGACTTTGTGTTTGATTATAATGACATAAAAAATTGTTTTTGTAATTCTAGTCCTGAAGATCCATGTTCATGGTGAAATGCATAGACAAAAAAATTTTGAAAATAAATAATTTAACAAAATTTTTGACATATTGAAAATAACGTAATTCTCTTAATAAAGACCTAAGGCCACAAATTTCAAAACATGAAATAAACACTTATGTTTATTAAATAAAATTTATATTTAAATTCTGTGTCCGAAGCTAGTAAAATTCTACACATCACATTCACATATATTATTATATTTACACAAGTCATACATATCATTATGACAATTTATTTCATCCTTTTTTTGTCAAATAATAATCAAATTAATTTAAATTCCAATACTTTGCATTAATGCAAACAAAATAAACGTTTATTATGCATTATTCTATTATTTATAAACAATTCTAAGAAATATTTCAACAACTGTCACTGTCTATATATATATATATATATATATATATATATATATACATAGAGAGAATGGAAGCGTCCATTATAATCAGTGTTGAGTAGTCACATGTAGGCCTTTCTCCAATAGGCTGGTTCCAGAATGGGGCCAAACGTAACGCAGACGCGACGCATCACAATGGGGCTGCGTTGCGTTTGGCTCCATTCTGGAACCAGCCAAAAGGCCTTTCTCCAATAGGAACCTAAACTTTTGCGTTGCGTGACTGACGCGTTGATTTTAGCATTGGTTGCCAATAGCAACCGACGCAATGCATACGCAACGCAAGAGTTTAGGATCCTATTGGAGAAAGGCCTAAATGGGAACCAACGCATCGTGTACGCAACGCTTGTTCTTAGGGTTCCCATTGGAGACGCACCATAATATTATGTTCCTTAAGCCCTAAGCACAACTGAGTCGGTTGCGCTAGTCGGGTGCGGTATATGGGGCTCCTAACCTCAAAATGTATGCAAAAGTTACATTTACCGCAACCGACTCAGTTGTGCTTAGGGCGTAAATGTTTGCATTGCGTGACTGACATGTTGGTTTGCAAGCGCAGTGACGCCATTAAAGCTTTGATATCAATCGCAAATAAAAAGTTTGGTTTATGATTTTAAAACACTGATTTTTTTAATTAAAAATAATTGAAATTATTAAAAGCCGCCCAGAAACATTTGCATTAAAAATTGTAAAGTTGGAAAACGCGTCGGTTTTATGTACAGTTGGTTCTACAATAAGAGCGTCGGACGCAAAAGTCTAGTCCAAGTGCAAGTCCACGTACCAATCTTATGAGGGTGGAGTTACATGTTGATGTAAATGTAGAATCTCTCAGATTATACAATAATACACGGATTGTAAAATTACGCTGAGGTTATGTTTTAATACCAGACACCCTGATGCTCTAGTGATAATTTAGTGACTTTATAGTAACTTTTACATTTGGCCGTTTACACTTCACTGAAATACTGCGATACGCCATCTGGTGAGAGCCTTGTTGTGGTGGCCATGTTTTCATTCCATCTTTCTTAACACATGTTAAAGAAAGAAATAAAAAACCAAGACAATTGTCACAAGAAGGCTCAGGGGTGGGTCAGTTTCGCTTCATTTCTGATCCCAATAGTGAATGTTTAATAACATTCCAGTTTCGACTAAAATTTTTAGAAAATGATTAGATAGTTATTAGACATTTACTAGATTTCTTCAAACTGAAGGCCAAATGTTTCTGCATTTATTCACAGTGCAAGCATGAGATAGTGTGACCGTACCCTTAAAGTGAATACAAAATGAGTTGTACAAGTGCCTTAAAGGGAAAAGGAGAATGAACTGACTGATACGAGAATGGGATACTGAAAAATAAGATAAGAAGGGACAGAGACTACTTTTCTCCTTCTTTATCTCATACCTTGTTTCCGTATCCGGTTTCATTCTACTTTGACCTTAACGGACGTCATGTCATGTTATATGTGTAAAGGCGCTGTCCCATAACAGCGTGTAACGCCGGCGTAAAAGCTTAAAGCATAAGAACGAAATAGATGAACGTATTATTAACCACAAGAATGCATAAGTTGGAAAAAAATACAGATGTATTTATGTCCTTTTGTATATAACGCACTATGTTCTTGGATCCATTGTGCGTTTGCCCTATAATATAAGCGGTATTTTACATTCGCTTGTAAAATTAGTCAAATATTGTGGAGGGCTTAAAATAAGTTTTTACCCTTTTTTGACCAACCCCTCCCCCATGTCTTATTCTTTTACATACATTAGCGACTTTTTTTGCTGGTTGTTACAAATTTGTTGCCCTCTCATTCTTCATGAATTTATACGGAATTTTTGAACGAAGCCTTATGTAAGTGTAAACTGGAAAAAAATTGATAAACATCCTACTTTTAAAATTAAAAAAAGTTGTCAACAGATAGCGCACCACAGTAAGGGACGTAACGGCCTGAGCAGAATAGAAACGTAACCGGAGTCGTGATCGCAAACGTAACCGGTAGAATGAGTTAGAGAAGGATAGACATATTGTTTGTCCTTCTCTAACTCATTCTTCCGGTTGCGTTTGCGATTCCGGTTACCTTTCTATTCTACTCAGTCCTTATTGCGTTCTGGTTTAAGGCCTGAGCAGAAGAAAAACGTAACCGAAATCGTAATCGCAAACGCAATCGGAAGAATGAGTTAGAAAACAATAGATATATTGTTTGTCCTTTTCAAACTCATTATTTCGGTTGCGTTTGCGGTCACGACTCTGTTTACGTTTCTATTCTTCTTTGCCCTAAAGAATCATTTCTGCAAGAAAAGGTTTTCAACCTGTTTATAAAAGCTCTGAAAAAACAAGGACACTGCTTACTTCCGTAGTATAGGCCATTTCCAAATTGGGAATTTTAGCGCACTTTTGATAAAATGTATACTTCCCAAGTAAACGTAAAAATCTCAATTCGTAAACGGCCTACATTTTATCAAGTATGCGCTAAAAATCCCCATTCGGAAACGGCCTGAGCACTGCCTGAGGCGTATTGGCCAACACACAATAGGTTCGCGAAAGTTCTTCGCGAAGGAGATGCATGAGATAGAAAAGGATACGAATATATCTCTGTCCTTTTTTAACTAATATGTCTCGTTCGCGAACGTCTTTCGTGAAGCTATTCTGCTTAGGCTTTATGAATGTAGTTGTTTGCTCTGTACAAAGTTGTAAACAAAATAAGGTTCTAAAAAACGACAGAACAATCAACGTCTCAATCAATGAAATTAAACTACACTTTCATAAACAGGTTGAGAACCTTTTCGAGTTAAAAGACTGAACCACTACATCGTTGCTCTCGTATATCTGTGTGTCTCGCTCGCTTCCGGCCTTCGGGTAACTTCGGCTTTCTACTACACTCACTTTTATCATGAATTCAGTTTAATTTTTACGAAAACTCAACATAAAAATTGTAAATGTAAGTTATAAATTGTAAACCACGGGTAATATTGAACTTTTTTTTACTAAATTCGAAAAAAGAAAAAGTTTGCGAATGAATTGTTGACACTGGAATTTGAGGTTAGATTTCAGACAGAGAAAAAAGAGACAAGGAAAGGTAGAGTCGAAGATCCACGAAGCGAGCGCAACTCCCGTACACCGCAAGCATTAGTAGTGGTGATGGTTTTCGTGAGCAAAAGATACAAAACATGCTCATGTTGAAAGTTTTATAACTCAAAAACGAGTTTTTATAAACGATTTTTGACTTCAGCATGTGAAAGAGAAACTCAAAATCTACTGATTGACCAAAAAAACTCAAAATTCATTTTTTGTCGCGTTAGGTCCCTTTCACCGTGAAGCGTCACATATTGTTTGTCCTTCTGTAACTTATTATTCCGGTCGCGGTTACGATTTCGGTTACGTTTCTATTCTGCGTTGACCTTGAACGCTCATGGCGAGAATCTGGAAAACGCCAAGGCCCCCAAGAATTGGGGTTCTTTAGGGCCGTTTCCGAATTGGGATATTTGTCGCACTTTTGATAAAGTATATACTCGGGAAGTATGCAGTGTCTTTGTTTTTCCGTGCGAAAAAAAGGACACTGCATACTTCCCGAGTATACACTTTATCAAAAATGTGCTAAAACTACCATATCGGAAACGATCCTATAATGTTCAGCAGAGTTGCACAGTTACGCGTAACCACGGTCGTATAAACAGGTTACAGAACTAGCGTTTTGGAAAAAACCATGGTCGCTAATCCCAATGCCCCCACCAACAGAGATTCGAGACCTATTTATACGACCGTGCGCATAACTCAGAGTTTTTTACGTAAATTACATGCGTTTTTTAGAATTGTAAAATACGCATTATACCCCCACTATAAAAAATGCATTGTATTTGAAAAATTTAATGTAATTTACATACGTAATATACGTAAAAACTCTGTTATTTACCTACCATACGCAACCCTGATGTTCAGTGATGACGATCATATTTACGTAGCTGATCTGTGACCGTACCTTTAGTGTAGTGTTACATTTCAGATGTTATGCCTTATAGGAAAATATTGTGCTTATGCCTTTAACTCCATAGTAACAGACAACAAGCATAACCAGACTATTGCAACGTCGCCATAACTGTTTGGAAATTCAACAAAATGTAAGTTTGTTTAATAATTATATTATATTAACGAAAGTCGAACATTTTAATAACACGTAATTTTATTTCAGCAAAATAATTGATGGTCCATTTCCAACCAGTTCATCCTTAAAAAATTGGAATAACTTTTATTTAAATGTAAGTTTTTAAAGTCACAAATTTTATTTATTTATAATTTAATTTAAAAATATATAGATGATTTTAATTTGAATTTTAATAATCAATTTATTTATTTTTTAATTATTATAAACATTTTTTATTGAATTGATTGATTCGAAGCGTGTTTTTAATTAATTTAATTTAAAAAAATTTACAAATCAACATAATATTAATTTTGAATAATTGATATTTATGTATTTTTAACAATTTAATTTTGTAATTTAATTTTTCAATTACAATAATTGAATTAAAATAGTATCAAAATTTGTTAGTTTTTTTCATTTTAAAATTTTTTTCTTAATCTTTTTGACCTTTAATAACATACGTTATTTGTCTAGTAGCGAATATTTATTAAATAAATTCAAATTTCGAATCTAATAATTATTTTTAAAGCCAATTAAATAGTATTTCTTTCGAATACGGAAATAATTAATTCAAATATAGTTTATTTGATATAAATATAAATTATTTAGTTAATGTAAATATTTACATTAATTACATAGTTATATTTAGTCAAGTAACCGATTTTTCAAAACAAATTTTATTTTCAGTGTACAATTTTCACTATTTTTAAAACTTTAACAGCAACGTCTTTTATATATATATATATATATATATATATATATTTTATATATATATATATATTAATTCCTTTAAATAAATTTTTCTAAAAAATTTTAAATAGAAGGAATTAAAACATTTTTTAAAAAATTACTTACATCTAAGTTTAATTCTTAAAAATTGTTTCTACTTAACCTTCATTTACTGGCGATATAAGTTATTTGTTTTTCTCAAGTTTTTTACCCTTCATTTTTTATTTATCATTAAATAATTTATTTTCCTTATTTTGACAGTTAGGTAAAACATTTTCTCTGAACTTTTTTGCCTTTCCGAATCTTAAAGTTTATTTTCTATACATTTTTTTTCATTTGTTAAATGTTGTTATCCAAATTAAACTTTAAAGCGAATAAATTCAATTTCCCAAAGCAAAGTAAACAAAGTTATTACAAAGTAAACTTAAAAACTTTTTATTTTTATTTTATTTTATATTTGAATTAATACTTAATTTATTGAATTTAATATGGATTTATACTTATACACATTTAAAATATTTTGTTCAATTAAATATATATAGCTTCCATACTTTACTTTAATTTCATAAAAAAAATTAAAATTTATATTATCCGAACCCTATACTACCTAGGCTAGTTTGCATCATGGAGATCCCACTACCCTTTTAAAAAAAACACGTATAATTATACGTATAATTATACGTATTGTTATACGTAAAATTATACGTGCTATTATACGTATAATTATACTTGTCTATATTGTATAATATTTAGGTATATATTAATAAAAACATAGTCCATATTTATATATTCCTAAATATTAAAAATTATAAACACGTATATTTATACGTATAATTCTTGTTTCAAATTCATATGTCTTATTATACGTATTATTATATGTATTATCATACGTATAATTATACGTGTTTTTTTCAATAGGGTATAATAAAAAGCATGCGAAAAATTTACTTTGTCAAATGACAAATTTATCGTAGCAAGTTTTAACAGGTAAATTAAAAAAAAATTTCCAATATTCAAAATGTGGTCTGTGAATCTCAATACTACTAATTCATGGAACTAATCTTATTAATTACTTCTTCTGTTATTAATGGGTCTTGGAATGAGTTTGATAGAATAACAAATTTTAGAAAAATCGAGTCTATCCTTGCTTCTTTTTTGTAGGAGAATAATTTAGAGTGATAAATAATATCAACATATACACAGGTTTAAATACTTGGGGATAACGCTTTCTATTAATTTTTGACCTTTCGGAATTTTACATTCCATTGTGCTTTAATATTTTTAAAATATATACTGCATCGGAAATTTTGCAAGAAACTGATTGATTTTTGTTTAGTGTAAAAGTAATAGGCTTTAATGAATTTACCAAATCTACAGCATTTTGCTTGATTGCTGTATTCATAACAATTTTCGATATCATCTGCAAATTTGTCAGAGGTAATCTCAATCGTTTGCAATGAAATTTTAGTATGTGAATTTTCTGAAGTTTGAATTGTATGTAGAATGTAAACTTCATTCTTTGTGTTTGGAAAATGGAATATATGCAGTTTATTTTAATCGAGTTTCGTAAATAATAAAATATGTGACTTAGATGCAGTTAAAAGTCATCTTACGTCCGAACAAATCGTGTTTTTTGCAATTTATGGCATTCAAAAAAATGTTCAGTTCGGAATTGAGATATATTCTTGTACCAGAACATGTATAAGATCCTGAACAAGAAAATATACTTGTACAAGAAAATGTACATGTTTTTGTACAAATTTTTTCAGCTGGGATGTACGTTTTATATGAAATCATCGAAAAAATAAAAATTGATTTTTTGGACGTAAATTCCTTTTTAGCTGTACAGGTCACATATGATAAAAGTAGGGAATCGCAGAATTGCGAAACGACATCTGGTATTGTATTGTAGTATTTATACTATTGTAGTAGTTACTTTTCGTTCTGTTCAAGACAAAGGTTAAAATCAAGATGTCTTACGCAACGCGGTTCACAAAAGTTTTTACACAATAAAAAAGGTTGATACAAACAAACTTGTTTGTACAAATAAGCTACATTTGTTCAAGACAAGTTGATTATATTTTGAAATGTATTAACTACGTCAATTGCAATTGTGTTTAGTAAATAATAAACATAGGAAACCACATGATTGCGATATGCCTGCTGGTGTCGACTCTATTTATTGTATCTGATATTTAAACGTTAGGCTGAACTCTAACAACTTATCATACAGGATATTCTATACACATCCAAATCAATTTTGTGTAGTGTCGTGTTCAAACACAAACACATTTAATAATTTATAATGTTTTCGTGTCCTGACCAGACATTTTCGAAAAATTAAATGTTTTCGTGTTTGGACATGATACATTTAAAATAATTAAATGTTTTCGTGTCTGAATACAACAGTTTTTAAATTTTCAAATGTTTTCGTGTCCACACCCGACACTTTTAAAATAATCAAAAGTTTTCGTGTCCGAACACGATACTACAACTTTTTGAGTGTTTTCAGGTCCGGATAGGACCCACTTTTTCACTGTAAAATATTCTCATGAACAAATTTATTTGTTACGCCATATTAAATCCGCCATATTGATTTTTTTCATTTATGAAATTAAATTTGGATTCAGTGATCTTAAAAACTAGCAACTCTCTTTTCCCTCCCCCATCACAAAGATTAAAAAATTAATTAAATTAATAATAAATTATTCAAATTAAATTAATTAATTAAATGTTTTAGTTACTAGACACGAAACATTAAAAAAGAATTATGTCTCGTATCCAAACACGAAACGTTATTCAATGAGAAAATGTGTTGTGTCTAAACACAAAACATTTTATTTTTTTAACTGTGTCAGGTCCGAACACGAAAACATTTCTTTATTTCAAAAGTGTCAGATACAAACCCGAAACGATAGTCGATGAGAAAATGTGTCGTGTTCTGACACGAAACAATATTCGATGTGATAATGTGTCGTGTTCTGACACGAAACAATATTCGATGTGATAATGTGTCGTGTTCTGACACGAAACATTATTCGACGAGAAAATGTGTCGTGTGCTAACACGAAATCTATAATCAATGTAGAAATATGTCGTGTCATGACACAACACATTAGTCAATGTGTAAATGTGTCGTGTACAGAACAGAAAAGGAAACGACATGAATGATTCTGGCAAGTCCATGCATCATAGCGATATCTGTAAATTAGGATATTTGTAGGATGTCTTCTGCATACATATGGATATCATAATTTTTGGACGTCCGTAGATATTTTAAATATCCGGATGCTGTTACGGAATAGAAAACTTGTTATTTTGAAATTTGTTACAATAAAAACTTTGTTAATCTCCTTATGGAAAACGCTTATATCTACAATAAAATAACTTCTTTTATAAATTCTGGTTGACAAAAATTTTATGAAATTAACATTTAACTTTCAAATAACATTATCAAAATTTAATAAATTTCACTTTAAAAATGTGTATTTCTACTTATAGAAAAAAAATACTAATTACACAATAAAAATAATGTGCCATTAAATAAAACATTTTTTTATAATATTAATGTAAAGGTCGATAATAATCACTTTCTAAATAAAAAAAATTGTTTATTTAAAAAATATTTGATTTATTTTAGTAAGTTACTCTGAAAAGCGATAAATTCATGAAATGGCACTAATATATTTAAACTTAATTTTTTCTTAGGTCATGGCGACAATACACCATGACGGATATGCATATAAAGAAGATACTTCTGTTCAAAATTCTTTGGTTTTTCGGTATATATTTTCATGTTATTTCTGTCAATTGTGAATAAATGTGATAACAATTTTAAAAAAATTTAAAAGATACAGCTTTACATATTAGATTTTTGTAGATTAAAATTAATTTGATCAACCGTAATTATCAAGTTTCCTTGCTTAAAATATCGGATAAGAAAGGCACACAAATGTTAGATTACTTTTCGAATAAGATCGTACAGAATTCGGACAAAAAGATCATATCTTTCGGACAAGACCGTAGAAGATGCAAATATTCTTGGATAGGTATCGTTTCGTTCTCTTTTTATAATTTTACTGATGAATAAGGTTTTAGGAAAACCGTACAAATGTCGTTTTTACAAAATAATTCCAAATCTCTTAACCATATTAAAGACAGTCTGCGTGTATTTCCAAAAGATGACGAAGTCGTAAAGCTATTTGGAGTTACAATTTGCTTTCTTTTAATCCCAATGTATTTCTAATATTCAATCTGTGTTATAAATAAGGATTATGTTATAAATAAGGATAAAAGGATCGCTTAAATTAAGTTGAAAAAAATGTTAATTGCAGAAATTTATCCTTAAATATAAATAAAATAAATCAAGACGAATTTTAGAAGATATTTTGCCACATATTTAAATCATTAAAAATAATTTTTTTATAAAAAATAACGATATTGAAGAATAAAATAATCATGAGAATTAAACAATGTTTGTAAAGTCTGTATGTACGATAGACAAAATTATAATGAACCGATGAATCTCTATCTTGTCTTGTTTTGTAGATAAAAAGTTTCTTTGACACAAGATGCCCTTTTTAAACAAATACCTATTTTAAATCTTAGGCACATGAATATTACAATCTTCTTGAGGCACACAGCACTTAGAAATAATTCAATTAAATTCGCAATTTTATTGTTCTACACTAAAAAAATTAAAGGAACTCTGCTGTCTTTGTAGAGAGAGTTGTTGTCTTTAGTTTCAGCGAGCAACTGCTGTACTTTGACTGATTTTGAAAAGTGCCCAAAAAAAGGACAACAGCTGCTCGCCAAAGAGAAGCAGCTTGCCCTTATTCGAGCAGCAGTTAACCCTCGACAGAGAGCTTTGCTCTATCTATTGAAGACAGCATCATTCTTTAAAAATTTTCAGTGTATACTTAAAAAAATTCTAAACTTTATAGAAAAATGTTTTTACCGTAATGGCTTTTATAGTACCAAATTTGTTTATGTTCATAAAATATAGTAAAATTTTTGTTCTTCGAATAAAACTGCATAGAAACTTTTAATTAGATAATTATTCTGTAAATAATTTTTAAAAAGAAAATTTTTTTAGGTTAAGACTGACTGTTTTTTAAAAATATCAAATTGACCCATTTTAGGCTAAATAAAAAGCTAGTAATAATAATTAATTAATTAATAATTAATTAATAAAAAGCTAGTAAATTTTTGTAAATTTTGATTGGTATATATTTTCTTAGAACTTCTAAATTTCCAATAAATGTTTTTTTACTTTATACATTTTTTATAATTTCTAAAACTGAATTTACTAATAACATTACTGTTACTTTGTTGCCAAAATTTTACAGTACAATTACATGTAGGTTTTAAATTTTAACATTACAATTATTTTTTTTACAACGGAGATACAAAGTCATTGTAATGATATTCTCGTTCTTTCTTCTTGTAGAGCTGTTTAGAGTCAACAAAGACAAAACATAGGAATGATATTTGGCATTAGATTTTATTGTAAATAATTTGAAATTCAAAAATATGTACAGCTGTATTTTTTAATATACTAATTTTCATAAAAATTGTAAAACCTTTACATAATCAATAGGTGTATTCATCGAAGTAAACGAAATGGCAAGCAATGTTACAGCTACATAAAAAAAATTGGTGAAGTGAATGTTATCATGCGTGAACATTCTTGTGTTCAAAATTTTTTTCGAGAAAATAATAATAAAGCCAAAAAAGAAATGTTAAGGAAGTGTTTAAATGTTCAGGAATCATTAATTGATGTCTTTGAGGGGGTACAACGTAAGTGAGTATAAATTGTGATACTTTACTCACTTCTTTCAACAGAAACAACATATTTCATCCATTAGTGAAGAAAGGAACTTTATGCTTACAATTTATATGGAAATATGTTGATTTTCTTAGTCCACCTTCATTTTCGGCTCAGTTTTTATGTTATTTAATGATTTAATTATTCATTTTTTACAAATATAGGAATTCCTATGTAACTTGATAGGTATGATTTTTTTATAATCCTACCAATATTTCTTTAACTTTTGGAAAACATTTAAAATTATTTTTATAGAATTGTTGTTAGTATTACTACAACTGAAACTACTGTACTCTTATTTTAAGAGGATAAAAATGATTTTAATATTGAAATGATTCTAATCACACTGAGAAAGATCTCCAACAATGTAGAGTTAAATTGAAATTTGAATTTTAGGCAGATTTTTTTGTTAAAATTTATAATTTCTGGGACCATTTAATTTAGACCATGTAAAATCGAAATCAATAGAAAAAAATTCTTCTTTTAATCATGAGTTTTGAGAATTCGTGAATACTGACTTCAAAAATAGTATTGAGAAAACAGCCTTCAAAATTAAATGATATAAAGGCCTGATTTTTGTTTAGGGAAAGGGTTGTAGAACCAAAGTTAGCTTTATTTAATTGTAACTTTAATTTTCTTAGCATGGAACTTAAAAAACAATTTACGAGAGCTGTACAAAGATATCCATTAACTGTTTGATATAACATATATGGGTGATTCTCCGCGTAGCGCACGATTTGGTGTCTAAAACTTCAAAAAAAATTTTTTATCGAAATGATAAATATCAATATGTATTTTTGAAGATAAAGTGTCAAGAAATAAATATCCATGGTGGGCCGGACAAATTGTTTATAATTTTTTAAACAAATTTAAAAAATTTTTTTTTTTGCTTTTTGAATTCTATAAAATAGTTGAAATTTGATTTAAAATGTTTATGCAAATTTTTGGGGTAATTCACAAAAATATATACAGTGTGAACGACAAATAAAAATTTTTATTTCGGTAATTTACGGAAATTTTCGAGGTAATTTATGGAAATTTATGGAGTAATTTATAGAAATTTTGTCTAAAATTCATAAAAATATGTAAAACATAATTCACAATTAAAATTTTAATTTTGGTAATTTACGGAAATTTTCGCGGTAACTTACAAAACAATATACAGTGCGAACGACAAATAAAAATTTTTTTTGGGAATGTATGGAAATTTTCGCGGTAATTTACAAAAAAATATATAGCGCGAACGACAATTCAAAATTTTAAATTTGGTAATTTATGGAAATTTATGTGGTAATTTATGGACATTTGAAGGGTAGAATGACAAAAGGGGTCAAGCGCCAATTTATCGAAAATGAGGTTTTTGCATAAAAAATCAAGAAAATTCATTTACACATTTCTGTAGAAGGATTTCCTTTTTTATTGCGTATTTAAATCAGTTTTTAATAAAAATTAAATTAATAAAATAGCCTCAAATTTACTTTATTGCAACCTGATTGAAAAACAAAAGAAAGTGGTGATTCAATAATATTATCAAAATAAAAAAAAATATTATTTTTTTAGGTTTTATTTTAATATTTTATTTTAATTTTATTTTAATAATATTTTAATTAATAAAATTAATAATAATAATAATAATAATGTATTTTCAATTTTAAACAATTTTAAAATCATTTTGTTATTAATTTTTAAATATTTTTATGGTTATACTAAGTGAACAATTGAATTTAAAGATGAAAGTATTGCTCAAATCCAAAGCAAGCAATTAATTCGTAATTTTCTTGAAAACAAACAATTTTTTAAAGGAATTTTTTTTCTATTCATTTCGTCGATTCCGTAGAAAGAAACTAATTTTCCAGTTTTTCTTTAAACTGTATATTTTTTTATAATTAATGCTTAAAGAAAATGTGCGCAGTTGATATAACCTCAAGGCACCACAGTTTTTTTTTAATTTTATCGTTAATATGTAGGTTTATTTCAACAAATTGTTGTTTATTTATTAAAACATACTAATATATCGAAACGGTTTTCTCAGTTTTTTTTTAAATGACCTGCAAAATTTTTAAAAATGTTTTTTTTACTTCCTGTAAAAACAGTGAATTGGCGCTTGACCCCTTTTGTCATTCTACCCTTCATTTATGTAATTATTTATTACTTATCTAAAGTTCAATGTTTAAAACAAATTTTTTTGCTTCACATTTTATGTGCACTTATAGACACTCGAGTGATACACGCCGTTCAATGGAGAAAAAGCCTTACCATGACTATGAGGCCAGACCATGACGCACAAGAAAAACTGATTTTTTCAACAATTTATTGACAATTTTCAATCTGTTTCATATGCATGTTATTTATATTCACTGAACTAATACTACTACACTTCAGTTGACATAAAATATAAATATTTATTAATTTTATTGAGAAATATTTGAAGGCCAGACCATGACGATTCTGTGATTCCCTATGCACATTTGATGCTTTTAATGTGTAAAAAACAAAAAAATTAATTCTGAAAGCAGTTTCTCTCTTAGTAATTCACTTAGGAGAGCTTATTGTTGCTTTTAACTAATGGTGAGTGAAGTTTCGGTTTTATTTTTATGTAAAAAAATGCTATTTTATAAAAAGGCCAGACAATGACGCAAAAACGAGGGACAAGAATTAACACAAAAAAAATAAAAGAAAAAAATTTTTTTTTCACAAATGGTTTTTTTCACAAATGGTTTTTTTCACAATTCTACTAACATAAACAATACGAAACTATCAATAGTTTTTATATTGATTACTGTATTTTACTAAAAATAACATTTTTTTTATATAAAAGTGGTACTGGGGACAGTCATACCATGACGTTTTGGCACCTTAAAACAGCTTTTTAAGTAGAATTCTAAACTTTTAATTAAAAACTACTATGGGCTTTTGTTTGTAAACATAGAAATTAGTTTTTCGCATTGGATTTATTGCAATATGTGCAATTGATTTTTTAAAAAATACTAGGGACATTAAGTTGTGCGCTACGCGGAGAATAACCCATATAGAATTCTTTATGGTAAAACAATTTTATAACTACATTATTATTATTTCTGAAATTAAGAAATTACTATAAATCATGCTTTTTTCTTTTTAAATATATGTATTTATTAAAATTTTTTCTTTTTAAATTATTATAATTTTTAAAAATTTTGCAACAGTGATTTATAAATTGTTTGTAATTGTATTTTGTAATACTTTTATTTTAAAAAATTAACTTAATCCTTTGTTCAAGGATAATTTTTTTAGAATTCTGAAAAGTTTTAAAAATATAAATAGAAAAAAATTTTAATAGAGATAAATTATTTATTCTTCATGTTTTTTGTATTTGATTTTAAAAATTAAGAGATAAATGTGATAACATTGTAACAGATTTAGAAGACTGAGAAAGCCAATCAATTTGAAATATAGCTCCATGAAGCAAGTAATGCTCCGTGAACGGCGAAAACATTTTTATAGGCAACCAAAAACATTAATAGATATTGCAAATATTGCTCCGCAAATCAAAAGTGTTAACGATATTTTAAAGAGCGTAGTTAATGTTAATGGAGGCATCGCTTTAATTTTTTCAAGTTCAAATTTACTAAATTATCTCAACGAGCAACGAGAAGTGTACATAGATGGAACTTTTAAAGTATTTTATATCAATTCATTCATTTTCAACAATATTTACAGTAACAAATTTGTTGCATTCAATTTTTATTATCTATAAATAAGAAGACGAATTTGCAATAGTTAATTGTACTAATTTAGGTACCCCCAAAAGTAGCGAGCATTTGCCAGCTCTATACCATTGTTATGCGGGTCATGGATAAGGTATGCAACTTATAAAATTATTTTATTTACTATTGTTCACATGCACGGCAAAACTGTAGTTTTCACATAACACTAGCTCTAACAGTGTTAGAAAATTAAATATGTGGCCTAGACAGTAAAAAGGGGGCATACGTGCGAAAACAAAATTTAGAGCGAAACGATCTTAACCCTTAAAATTTCTCTGAATCGTTTAAAAAAAGTTTCAAGCGAATTTAATATAAAATATTCAATTCGAATTCATAAAATATTCGCCTTATTAGATCCGCCGTTTTGAATTTTAGAAATCTGATTTCAGAATCGTAATCAGCGACTCCAAAATACACCGAGTAATAAGTTTCAAACGATTTTAACCAATTTTTTCCTTCCTAGTTATTTTTAAAAAATTATTTTTTTTTGTAAAAGTACTCTTTTTTTAGCTTCATTTTTAGTAAACTTTTTGACAAATTATGACTTTGGTTTACACCAAGTAAAAGAGCGTTTTAAAATATACCAAAATCGGTAAAAAATTAAAAATGATTTTCTGACACCTAAGCCTTTTCTTTACTGTCCAGGTAACATATATTAAAAAACATGCACTAAAAAACATTTCGGTTTCCCTGTTTTATATACAGTTATCACTACTGTGCTTCATAAACTTAATAGGCTTCTGTGTCTTTCTCGTTTCTAAACAATTTTGCTACATTATTATTTCATTTTCTAAAATGTTTGTTTTCGAAAACAATTTATCCTTCAAATTCTCATTCTTTTGAAATTTATTTATTTATTATTTATTTTTAATGTCACGCTCAATATTCTTATTTTTTCAAAGAAACACCCAAATGGAATTTTTTCTGGGAAATTCCAATAATAATAATTGAGGTTACTAATCTGAAAAGGGCTAAATTTGTGTTACAACATTTGGTCCGTAGCGTTCAAAAAATTATTTAATTTTTTAAAACCAATTTTAACAATTTATTCTTATTTTTCAAATTTGATATTAAAAGTTGTAAAATTTTAAGACCTAGGGCCAATATTTTTAAAGCAAAATTGAACGTAGGCACTTTTGAGAAATGAAGCCTCATTTACACATTTTTTTTGTAAATTTTGATACTTTTTAATGAATAATAATGAAATAATTATAATTTTTCAAAAGATAGCTTTTGTTTGATGAATTATTTTTATATTTCATGTTAGTTGAATAACGCCCATTTCAAAAAGCATATTTTACACTATTTTCTGTTTTTAGAATTATTAGTCAAAACAGGTAGAACATAATGTTAATTTTTTTAATGTGAATATAGTGGTCAATGGATAATTAGTAAAATGCTTAGTACAAGCCAGAATTATAGCAAAGCCCAATATTTTCGTCGCAGGATGACGTATTTTCTTAATCTGAATCACTGAGATTCTTCACTGATTTTAATTTTTAATCCACTTCTCACTGATTTTTGAGTGGAAACTACTGATAATCATTGAAAATAACTGCTTCATACAATCAGAATGGGCCACTGATTCAAATTAAGAGAGTAGACGCTTTACAATAGAAATACAGTAATTTCATATAAAGTTTCTTATAGAGTGTTGGAGCTGTCTTCATACTTATGACTAAGCGCAATGCGCTTCTATATACAGCAATTTTTCTGGAATTACAAAAATTATGCCCAAATTTAAAATCAAACATTAAACACGCTATGCTTGACTTTGAACGGGCTGTAGTGAAAGGTTTAAGAGACACATTTATAAACACTGAAATTCATATTTGTTGGTTTCACACAAAAAAGGTATAAAAATTAAATAGTTTGCTCTCAAATTATCAAAAACTACATTTTTATTATTTTCAAAATTATTTAACATAAAGAATGAATGAAGAGATTTTAGATGGGTAACGAGCATTCTAAAGTATGAGTTACAGTGTAGGAGAGGATGGGGTAAGGATAGTTAAGTAAGACATTTTTGGATCTAGCAGCTAAAATTCAACAGACATCGGAAAAAGAATTGTATCATTCGAAAGCCTGTTTATTTAGTTACAATTTTGTAATACATTATTTTTATGTGGATTGCAATGCCTTCGAGATATTAGCTGAAAATTAAAAAAAAATTTAACTATTAAATAGTATAGATAGTTATCAAAATTCTTTTTACGAAAAATAATCAAAAAAAGACATTAAATTTGTGGTTTTTTTTAATTTCATTGAATAAAAGCACCTCAAAACACTTCAAAGCAGTACTAAAAAATTTTTTTGGACATAAATAAATATTTAAATCAGTTAATATCTGAAACAGTTTTTTAAACAGAACTGAGACATTTTAGAAAAAACAGGATTTTCACAAATAAACATGTAGCTTCCACAAATGATATCGCATTAAGATCAAATTTTTCTTGACGTCTTTTGGTGTTAAAACAAGTATATATGATGAATGGTGCCCTTTTTGAACAAGCCGTGTAGGCAATAGAGCCACTAACTATCCTTGCCTCTTAACTATCCTTGCCCCATCTTCCCCTACTTATCTACAATAAAATGAACTCGTAAAACTAATCAAATTCAATGATTGAATGTATATTATATAAATACACAAGTATGTGACCACTTTTTGTAATATTTACAATAGTTTGTTATTTATCGTTTTACAAGTTGACTACTCATTAGAAATTTATTTAAAAAAAATTCAAAGTAAATAGGGTCAGTTGGGGTAAATGGGGACAAAATCGCTATTTTTCAAAAATTACGAAAGTTTCTTCTTTTAAAAGGTAATATTTGCGGGTTTATTTTTTTTAAGTTGTTATTTACGTTCCCAAGATTAATTTTATGCATCAGAAAAAAATTTAGATAAGCTTTAAACGCATGAAACTAACTGCCCCCATTTACCCCAAAATTTATTATGGAAGTCATAAGGAATAAGAAAAAAAATTTTGTATGATGTTTAAGTATGTTTTTTTTCAAATGTGAGACAAAATACTGAAACTGTTTGACTTTGATTTTCAAGTTTTTATGCATTGAGCGATAACTTTTTTTATCTTGCTGCCAATTGTCAAGATAAAAGCTTGGCAATACTCAAAACCTCTTGCAGGTGATCTGAGGTTAAAATATTGACGTTGAATTTAATTTTAAAACTAAATTAAGCTCCAAAACCTCTTATTCCCATTTACCCCAACTGATCCTATGACATATTATTCATATCGCTAAGAATTGACGTCTTGAAAAATCGCTTTTCTTCATAATAAATCGGTTACTATCGATATGGATGTTATTAAATTTTATGTAGAAGGTTCTTACGAATTAGTACAGTAATCGTCATAGAGCAAATAAGAATCAGTTATAACAAAACTTTATTTGCCATCAGTCTTGATCAACAGCTTATATTTTTAACCCATTACACAATTTTTTTATTCATTACAAAAAGTAGTCACTTATCATAGTAAGAATGTGGACTTTTGTAATTAGTGCTTATACATTTTTCTTACTTGTATTCAAAAATTTATTTTAAAGTTCACGACAGTTTATTTCCTTCAACTAGATTGAAGCTACATGTTTTTGTAATACTGTGTTCAGTCAGATCTCAAAGTGTCCAGAGTTAAAGATCGTTTAAGACTACATAAGAGTCCGTTTTAAAATGTGTCTCAAAGATTGTGATTGGAATTTCAAAATTGCAACTATCCATTTTTAGAGAAATGAAAAATATTTTAAAACAAAAAACGTATACCTGATCTCATTCTACTTACAATTTTATCACCTTTTAAGATGTAAAGAAAAAAATTTAATTCCTATAGATTTTGTATTTTAAAATGTTTGTGTGGTATCTTTAATTCAATTATTTTGAAATTAGTTTTTTTACTGTTTAAGCATTTAATGAAGTCAACACTTATATTTGTTTTATTTGAATTACAAGCCATACAATAAAATTTAATATTAAAAATGAGGTTTCGAGCATTTGTGATATAAAAAGTCGTTTGAACCTGAGTAAGTTCTTTATGTACTTAGCATATAGACTATTATTTTTTAAAACATTGTATCTAAAAACACCATATGTTCATATGTCTAATTTAGACATTTTTCCTCATGAAAACAGTTTTGTTTTTGTTTTTACAAAATAATTTTATATTGTTTAAGCAGCTGGATACTGTGTGAGATCTGACTGTTATTGTGTGTTTGTGCATTGTACAAATTATCATTTGTATAAAATTATACTTTTAAACGGTTTTTTGTGAGAAACATATGTATATTTGTTAATTATGTTTATCAGGACCTAATGTCCTGATAAATTATTATTATTATTGTTGAAAAAATTAAAACAACCATTAAATGGATGTTGAAACTTATTTTATTTAACAATTTTTAAAAGAGTTTTCGAAGAAAGTGGAATGCGTGCAAATTGAAAAATGAAGACGAGTTAATTTTAGACTTAGCGGGTTGTCTTCCATTGGCACCACCGGAAAGATTTTTAGAAGGAATTCAAATTATTGAGTCCCAAATTGAATTCTATGATAATCACGTACATGGAAAGCTTGAAAAATTTATCAATTATTTACGAAGAACATGCTACAGAAATCGATATCTGATATGTGTAGGCAATCTTCCACATAGAACCAATAATTTAAATGAGTCTTTGAATCACCGCTTAGGAAAAAAACTTGGTGGAAAACATCCGGGAGTTTGGAAATTTCTATGTTTGTAGATAATGATAATTATTAAAATTTTGTTTAAATTCTTTGCATTTAGGGATGTTAAAGTCGATTTCTTGTGATCGACTTCTAGTTTATTAAAGTCAGGGTATAAAATACTTGTGCAGAATATAATTTTTCAGTAAAGGACCATCTACGAACTACGTAACACGTTTTTATTGAAATCTTCCCCCTATGGTATAAGTAGCAAAATTTTTTATCAACATTATTTTGCACTGAATTTAAAAGGATTTTGTGAAAAAATTAATTTTGTGTGATACATGATGATCGTTTTTAGATATTATGACACTATTTAGAGTTTTCGTCATACCTTATACACTAAAACGTCAATCGAGAACAGACGAATGTGTAGTACTGTTCTCGATTGACGCGATTTTTATCGCTCGAAATTAAAAACACTTAGGGCTGTATAAAGTGCGTCAGTTATAACCTAAATTATACCCGCTTCCCCACTTCCTCTCAAGTGTCCCCAAGCTCTGTTTTCGACTGACGTGTTCTCGATTGACGTTTTAGTGAACTATAAAAGGAGGTGTGCAAATGCTTTTATTAATAATTTATCTTAGAAAGTCTATTGGTACAAAGTCGATCAAAAAGTCGATTTTTCAACCCCATTTGTATTATTGACGATGTTCGAATAAAGGTTTTTATTCTACACTGAGAGAAACGATTGGTTGCGATTACCATTTCGTTAGTAAGAGTATTTTTGCTAATTTATATTAATTACTGTTACCATTTCGTAGCAGTATAATCGTCCGTGTGTAATGTGAGGGACATGGTTATTTTGGATTGCTGTAAGTGTTTTGCATGAATAAATAAAGAAAATTATTCTTGCCAAAGAAATGGTAAACGCAACCAATGTTTTTTTCAGTGTGTACTTATATTATATTAAAATCGAGATTTTTAAAAATAGCTCTTTTAAATGAAAAAATTTCCGATGAAGAAATCCGACTAGAAAATTTGCTACAAGGACATGTACCAGGACAACCAATGCGTAAAAGAGACAGAAAAAGAGATACTGTGATATTTAATTCTCAACAAAACCTTAAAGCTGGAGGGTATTAATTATTATTATTCATATTGAATATATAAATCTTTTGTAATGTAGATTTGTTATAAGCACGTAATGTTAGGTTGTTAAGAAATATTTTTTGATTGGCACACATCATAACTTGATTAGTTGAAGTTTTTTAATAAAAAAATGATTATAAAAATAATCATACTTCAATTGATACACTTTTTTCTCACACTGAGAGAAAAGATTGATCAGGGTTACCATTTTTGAGATGACCATTTTTAGTCAGTTAACTATACTGCTGCAAATTTATTTTTTGTGGTTACTATTTTATTGGTTCGCACAACTATATACTTACTTGGTTTAACTAATTCGTTTGTTAGAATAACTATTTACGTAGTTACCTTACTAACGAAATGGTTAGGCTAACTAACTAAATGGTAACAGTAAATAATATAAATTAGCTAAAATACACTTACTAACAAAATGGTAATCGCAACCAATCGTTTCTCTTAGTGCACAAAGTTTACCTTATTGCCTTTGGATCACATTTAAGTAACATTTACATTTCTCGAAAAGTATATGTTATGTTTCACGATAATCATATGGTATATAATAATAATTTGTAGATTCTTAGAAACGTTTTTAAGAGACTGCTCAAAAGCTTAAAAACGCAAGTTGCAAAAAATTTTTAAGACCAAGAGGACATATTAAAAACTCTTTAAACTCAGGTAAGAAAACATTAACATTAACATTGCACATAAGCAATACTCGCACAGAAGGTAGCGACTCTTAATTGTTTTCTATGTAGGTTTGATAATACAATTCTGTTCGGTTGTTATACTCCTTAAAATTTTCTACTTTTCCATTAAAATTGAAAAAATGCTTGTTCTTTCGATTGACGGATTGTTAATATAGAACTAATAAATCTGACCTAATCGTTACAATAATTTAGATAAATATTCTATTATAATTCTTATGAACAAAAATGTATAAAAATATGGCCTTTTTTGGTACATCATTTAAATTCCTGACATTTCTCATAGACTACTTTAAAAACTTAAATAGTTGTAGTTAAATAACTGATAATTGGTTTAAATATTGGAACAGAATTGAAACAATTTGAGCGTCAATGGTAGTTTAAGGGGGTCTTTCTGCTTTAAAATTAAAAGAAATAGATTTTTTTGCTTGAAAATGTTCATTACTATTATAAAATTACTGTCCCAGAACGTTTTCTTAAAAAAATGTTAAAAGCAAAAGTTGTAATCAAAAACTGTTCGATAGGCCTAGCTCAATGTATTATGTTATAAAAACTTTACATGCATGTTATTTATATAAATTTAAATTTGACAAAGTAACAATTAATCAAGGAAGGGATTTAAATGTGTAGGTAAAAAATATGCCGTCTACAAATTTTCTTAAATTAGGAAAATATTTTTCAATTCCAGAAAATGTACAGTTTCAAAGGAAAACAAGAAAATTCTAAAGTTTTTATATATGATAAAATAAAATATTACAAATCTTCAAAAGACTTTCTAACTGCTCGCTGTGCATATCATTATGACGGGTGCACAGCCAAAATCTTTTTTACCGATAGTGGGAAATGGCAAATAAATAGAGAGCACACTTGCAAACAAATAAAAAACCAGATAAATTATGTTTTAAAGAAAAAGGCAGAGAATAAAATACTGCAGATGTGTCGACAGACGAATAGGAAAAAGTCAGAAATTTTTCAAGAAATTTGTCAACGGTATATATAACAAGATTTTCAGGTTTCCTAAGTAAGAATTTTTAATCTGATTAAAAAGATAAAAATTGCTGAGTAAATATAGTATCGTCAAGGAGGGCTATAATGATACAAAAATCGCAGGTTTTCTATAATATTATTAACAAAAATTCCAATCTTTATAGGAAAATATTTAAAACCATTATTTTAGTCGTATTGTGGACATCCCTAAATATATTTTTATAACTTTATTAGAAAAAAATTATTATCTTAGTTATGTAAACACAAAGTTTGTACCTAAATAACACTGCTGTTGAGGTTATCACGGTACATAATTTGTTTTTATTTCTAACATAAATTAATTTTTTTTTGAAATTAAGCTGTCTAAATGGTAACTTAATCACATATTTTTCTGACACAAAAATAAGCAAATAAGCTTGTAAATGCTGTATTTTCAGTTTTAGACACACTTCTTCTAAATTACTTAATAAAAAGTTATGAGTATATATTGTTATAATTAAATTTTTTTTTTAAACAGTTATTTTGTTGCCAAAAGGTCACACTACAATTTTAGCTAGGTTTCAAATTTTATTATTTCGAAATAAATATTTTGTAAATTAAAAACTGTCATATACCATGATAGCCCCTGATGAACCAGAATATCCCCTGTTGACAGTAAACAAATTTGCATAATTTAATTAAATGTTATTATTGATATTTATTCCTTTTCCTTTATAAAGAATGAATTCTTAATAATCGGTTGCGCAGTATGCTTTTTTTACCTGACAATTATTAACTTTCCTAAGAATTTTTAATTTTGTTTGTAAATTACACTGAAAAAAAAGTTTGAAACTTTTAAAAACTACATATTCACTTTTAGATGAAGCACAATTTTAGTATTGTTCTTTATAGAATTTAAAACGTCGTAGAAATAATGGAGTAGTTATTAATTAATTTTTGAAAACTCAGTAAGACACTGCATGTTCCCTAGCTAATTTTAAACTTTTTTACCTACCTATAAAGATCACACAGATCAAGAAAAAATTTTAAACTGTATTCTAGTTATTCGGGAACTGGAATGTGCGTAGAGTTTCTGTGCAGATATATATTACTTGTTATAAACATTCTATAGATTCTGTCTGGCTATTTAGTTTATAAAATATATAAAATCATATCATTAATATTTTAAAGTACATTTTGTCTTATAAATTTGTTTAAGTTTTAAAAGTACAAATATATCTTCACACAAGTTGTGATAAGTGTTCGCAGTTAATTCATACAATATTAATATATGTATTTTTTTATTATTTACAGTTACAATATCAAATTGTCATACGAGGGTTTAAGACCAAGAATGATTAAAGCCAAAATGTCAAAATTTATAAATTTCAAAAATCATGTTGAATTTTTTAGTGCTTTAAAGGCAGAAAAATTTTGTTCGCAAATGATTAATGATGATACAGCATTATTAAAAATAAAAACAATAAAACAGTGGCAGACAACAATTTACTTGGATAAGACTTTTGAGGTGATTATGTTTTTATAATATCTATTTAATAATTTTTCTTTTTTTTCCTCGCTTGCATTACACTTTTGATTATATTTGATATATCATAAAAAATCATAAATGTTGTATACAGAATTTTAAAGAAAATAATTGTTTATACTTTTATAAAGTGGTCTGTATTTAAAAAAAATTAGTCGTTTGTAATAATTATACGATTTATTAAAGTAATTGTAATTTATGGTATTCATGCATTTAAATTTTTACAAAAACAATCAGTTCCTTATTTAATTTTGATAAAAAATTAGAAACAGATAATTTTAAATGAGTACATGCTATTTATATCCTGAAAAGCGAATGGAACAATTTACACATTACACATTTTTTCTGTTACCGTGTGATACTTACCATTTCGTATGCAAATTATTTTAATTTCATTTTATTTTTTAGATCAAGTTTCCAGAATTTGGCCTAACTTTTCTAAATGTTTACGTGATGGAGGAGAAAGAGGTAAATTTATCAACATAAATTTTCACTTAATATGTGTGCGTCCGCATGATAAGGACTCGCAGTATCGATTTTACTTATGCAGTTTTCATTAACTTGTTGATGTTATAAGTATATTTAATTTCAAAATATTTTTTTAAAAAAGAGAAAGGCATTACTTTTTCGATTTATTTCAAAACTAGTGAATATATGTTTTTTCAACAATTTACTGCAATAAATAGAAAACTATTTTAAGAAGAAACATAATAAAATTCAGAAAATTAATAAATTGAGCAATATATTTGTTTCTTCAAGTAACTCACTGTATTAATGTCTGGTAATTAATTTCGTAAGAATACGGATGATCTATTGAAACTTCAATTTTTGATAAAAAGCACTGCTTTATCGTTTGGCGAATTATTTTTTTATTATTCCTGAATAGAGATATTTGAAATTCAATTTTTGATTTCGTTTTCCAACATGGTGTTTTCATCTAAAAGGTTTTAAAAACTCTTAAAATTTTCGAAATTTATCCAGGAATGCGCCTATATAGATAGGTCCATAAGAACCAAAATGAGTACGTCACCTTTTCACGTGACACCAACATATAAAGAATGCCCAAGTATGAAAACCAACACGGCCCAATACTGGTCCAGTATTGGCAAAATCGGCATCAAACCTTGGCAGACAACATTAGGCCGATTTTCGTGGTGTTAATTGCGGTTGGACGTTGGCTGCCAGGCGTCGGCAGACATTATTGGCCCCATAATAATTCTGTGGAAACACTTTAGCCGTTACTGCGCCATGACTGAGCCAAAATTCGTCCTAAATTTGAAAAAAATGGTTTGTTTCAATTATTTAAAAATTAGAGCTGTCGAGAATTAGTGCCAATATTTGACCAATAAAGGGACGAGTTGATCACTATTACTGACCCAGCAACTTTTGTCCTATGTCGGCAGACATTACTGTGCCAATGTTAGGCCGTATTAGCAGTCTTGGAATTTCGCACTTGGGTGACAGATGAAATGAAAAAAAGGTATATGGCCTAGCATGTCAGGATTTTGAAAAAAGTGGGGCTTAAAACCCCCAAAAAACGTGTTTTTATAGGTGTTTAATATGATTTTTCTCTTTAATCTGACGTGGTAAAAACTTCAAAAAAGTCTTAAATTAAAGCTTAAATCGTGTACTACATGACCCATACACGCAACCCTCCCCCCTAATTTTTTTCAATAAAATATACCCGCCCCCACCAAAATTTTTTTAAAAAATTTTTTCGGCGAAATGAATAGATGTTTATTTGTTTTGTGTTTATAATGTTTAAGGCCATAAATTTTGCATTTTGCCTATATAATTTTTAATCCCTTTGCAGTCTAGTTAAAAATCACTTATAGGCCTAATAAGGTTCTAAACAGAGCTTCCAAAAAATTTGATTTCATCGTATTTAAGATTTTTGGGTTCATCTGTCATCAAATTCGAATTCAGCGACCCCAAAAACCCCCGAGAAAAAAATTTCGACCGAATCCCATCAGTCTTGAAATTGGTCGCCATTTTAGGTCCGCCATTTTGAATATTTTAAATCAACCTTAGTATACTTATCACCAGTCAAATCAAATTATATTTAGTATTATTATTTTATCAAAAATTGACAGAAATTTTTTTTTATAATATATGACAATTTCTGCCAAAAAAAACCGTCTGCCATAAGAAATATATGACTTCAATTTTGTGACCACTATTTATTTTGTTAATTTAACATGTTAAACTGTATAAAAAAATTAGTTTCAACCTTAAAATCAAAATTTTCCAACTCAACTTTTCTGGAAGCTGAATATGACAATTTAAATGAAATGAGCCATATATATTACAAACAGATATCGCCGCCACCGCTGTTTCAAGACTCTGAATATAGCCTCAAGTACTCCCTCCCCTCCTTCCACTCTTTTCCCTTTCGTCCCCTTCCCCACC
Organism: Leptopilina boulardi; assembly: GCF_019393585.1. Classification (NCBI taxonomy): domain Eukaryota; kingdom Metazoa; phylum Arthropoda; class Insecta; order Hymenoptera; family Figitidae; genus Leptopilina; species Leptopilina boulardi. Next base: position 894,111 of record NW_026137966.1, read on the forward strand.
CATCAAAAATGATCTAAATTTAGAGGTTAAGATCGTTTCAAGACTCTGAATATAGCTGCAAGTCTCCTCTTCCCTTCTTCTTCCCCTACCTCAAAAATCAAGGACATATGTCAAAAACCAAAGTTTTTGAAAGAGATTAGACAGATATAACCTCAAAATTAGTATTAGAAGTCAAGAGATGACAGTCCCCCTTAAAATATGAAAGGTCATAGATCAAAGGAGTACATGGCCTCAAATTTACGTCAAAGGTCATAGGTATGAAGGCGAACATAACCTCAAAATTTGGTCAAAGTCATAGAAAAAAATACTGACATAACCTCAAAATTAGTGTCATAGGTTGAAAGGACGTCTCCGTGGTGCATCTTAGAAACTAATTCTTTAAACTGAAATAAAAAATTTTTTTAAAAGAATTTGCCTAAAATTAATCTTTGAAAACATATGAAAACTTATTCCGTTCCTGATTAATTTTTTAATTGCAGAATAGATGGAAATTTATTTGACGGATGCAAGTTAAAATATAGTTGAAGTACATACATAGGGTCTAGAAAACAGTTTAGGCTTAAGACACAGATAGCGATATCTGTTAATTTTTATCACTTATGTGTATTTCTTTTCTTTTTAGAACTAAAGTATTCTTTACAAATTAAAAAGTTTTGTTTCTAAACATATTTTTAATTATTTTATAATATATATTATAGGTATATAATATTTTAATTTTGTAAACAATCCATTTTATTTATATAGTGTTCTGTGGCCTACTGCATTGTTTCTTTAAATTTGAGTCAACCTGTTATAAGAGACTGTTTTAAATATCTTAAAGCTTCATCTTGCAAAGAATTGAAATTGATTATTGGACCTCTAATAAAAGATTTAGTGTTGTGTGCAAAAGAAATATTCGATGTAGAATACACGACATCATGGTTTCATCTTCGAGAGGTAATATTTTATTATTTGTTTCTGCTGATATTTTAATTTATATCATTCTTAATACATCCAGAGAACTATTTTATTTGCGCATATTTGTCTTCATTACACATATTTAATGAATTTTCATAATATAATAAACTTGATTTTATTACATGAATTTGTATTTTTATTATTATTATTTTTTTTCATCTTTTCTATAATTTAATCAATTAGGTATATAAAAAATTTTCACAATAAGTTTTATTTTTCATTTTTTTCTAATTAGTCAACTTTTGTTTAAGCATTATTTAAATTGACAGATTAAAATTTTATTCTAATATAATATATTAAATTGCAGATCGTTAAAGGTGTCTGGGTGAAAAATAATCTCCACAAAGATGAAAATAATTTATTATCCTCTGCTCTATCTTTGCCATTAATGCCGACAAACATGATCTTAAATGCTTGCAGATACCTTCAAAAAATATCTTTGAAAAGTAAATGTATAAAAGAAGAGACATTTGTAAAAGACATTTTTACATTATTTTCTACAATTTTTGAAATTGCGAGCGTAGCTAATACCACATCTTTGAGATTCAATTCCATTCCAACAGTATGCAGAAAATTAGTTGAAAAGATAATGACGTCAAAAACTCCAGGCGAAATGTTTGGTAAATTATTGTTTTTTCTTGTAATTATTATTTTAGAATTTTATAGACTGCCTTAACCCTTTGTAAACCTTAAATTCTATACTGTTTGAGGTGTTTGTGGCATCTAATTTTATAATTAGAGATTCTTTTAGTTTAAACGAAATGCCTTTTTACAAATAAGTATAAGATGATTATCTTTATAGGTCAGTTTATTTAAAATAATGAAACGAAAGTATTATCTAATTTTAATTCTGTTAGTAGAAACCAATTTTATTACTTTTGGAGAATGAAACAAAAGTAGAATCAAATTTTCAGTTTCGATTAATGTGTAAATCATAAATAAACCACGATGAATTTTAATTCTGATATCCTTATGTGTAACAAAACAAAATTATTTTTGAATTTTGTTTAACTCCGTGAAGGACTTGGTTTAATAAAATTAAAACTATCATCCATTAAAAAAATTTCCTTTTTATGTATTCTAATTAATTTGTAATACTTTATTGCGCAAATTCTGTTTGCAAAACTTTCTTTGCTATTATATGCTTACAGAAATTTTTGTTTTCGTGTTAATATTAGTTATGTTTTTTTATTAATTTTATTACAATCGTAATTATATATATTTTTTAATAACAGCTAAGATTAAAGACTTCGTGAACACTGGGAATAGCAGCAAAAAACCGTTCAGTTCTGAAGTATCAAGGAAGTCGCAAGACGTGTGGCATAAAGTACTCAATACTAATGCAAGGTTATTATATAAAAGTTTAAAATTTTTTCTCCAATCACGCTTAAACTCAGGGCATTTGTAGTACTCAAAGATGTTAAATTTTGGTAAAAATATTTTTTCCTTTTGTCCAATATTTTCCGAGAGGGGGGAATGATAGTTTTGGGGTTTTACGGTACTAGCATTTTTTAATAATTTTTTTATCTTAAATATAAAAATAAATAATACCTTCTCATGTGATGAGAATGTAAAAATTTATTAATATCAGTTTCGAAAGCTCTTTTGTTCCTCCTTCGATTGGTAATATTCATTTAAAAAACAAATTTGACAAAAATAAATTTGCCTTTTTCCATGTGAATGGTACGATTTTTTTTAAATTGAAAGCTGAGGTTTTTTCCTACAAAAGTTTATAGTTAAAAAATGGAAGAAGAATATTTAAATAATTTTAATTAACATTTTCTGCTCTTTTGACCATTTTTGGCAATTTTTAATCTAAAGCGGACTCAGAATCTGGTTACATATAATAAAAGTAAATTATACTTTTATAGATTAGAGGTCGATGAGTGCATAATAATTCTACGCAATGAGAGTAAAAAATTCACCACAATCAGCAGACGTAAGTTTTGAATACTTCATGTAATAAAAAAATTAATATCAAACAAATACACTTAGGGGAAAGTTGACATCAGTAAAAGCATAGCTTAGTGTGTACTTTCAGTCTTCTGAAAATTATTCTGAAAAACTAAATATAAATGTGTTTTACGTATACCTACAATATTAAAAATTTTTAAATCATGTTGACAATAATATAAACATACTAATAATTATAATGTAAAATATGAAAGTCAATAATAAAATTGTAATTTAAATACAGTAATGATTTTTACAGAAATACAGAACAGTTTTAAATAAAAGTGAAATATTTTACAGAATGTTTTACAAATATATGACAAAAAATACTTTTTCACGTATGTATTCCAATGTCTGTGTATAATTTTTCAAAAAGATTGTTAATTGTTTATTTTTTTCAATTATAATTATTATTTATTGTTATTATCAATAAGCCGTAACCTTCAAATAGATCAATCAAATTCTAAAAACATAAAAATTATAAATTTATTGTTAGAACGTTAAGTAAATATCGCTGAAGGAAAAAATTATTATATAAATTTAGAAATAAATATGGAGGAATAGAATGAAAAAGTAACTTAAATTGTAATTAATTATTTAAATAAATGATTGAAAAATACAAACAAATTGTCATTTTTTCACAATCATAGTCTAACGCATATCGGTTACTACTGCTTTGAAAAAAGTGATAAATTGACTACTTTCCCCTACATGTGATTAAAAATTGAAGCAAAACACCATATAATTATATTTGTATTCTTTATTTAGAGAGTAGAGCAGCCATTCGAATATCTCCAATCGATGAAAACATAATTAATTTCTTATCTTCCTGCACTGATAAATCAGGTATCTATTATAATTAATATTATAGTATTCCACATAAAACTGTGAATTCTATATAAAAAATAAGAAAACACATTTTTTGTATATTGCTATTTGGTGAAAATTATGGATGTTATAGAATTACTTTTAAAACTTGTTTTTCTCTCTCTATATATATATATATATATATATATTTATTTATTTTTCATAACAATAAAATATTCTGCACAAAATAATTTGATAAAACTTTGGGATCATGAAATAATTAAAAAATATAATTTAGATAAAAAAAATTTTAATGCAATGAATGGTTTAATTAATTTTTAAAAATTTGTTTTAAAATTAGTAGAGTATACCTGTCCAACGCCTGAAAAGGAGAAAAACAAAAATGGAATGGATGAAGAAAGCAGTGAAGAAAAAAGTATCATAGATGATGAAACTGTAGACGAAAAAATTATAATCATGTATGATAACGATAATTTAAACGTTGAAGAAACTAATAGTGCACCAGATGATGAAAACTCAGATGACAGTCAAAGTAATGCTATATCAGACGATGATAATGATGATGGAGATGATGAAAAGGAAGACAGGATTAAAATATCATCTGATGATAATGATGAATACTTAAACGGTAATGTTAAAAATATTTTCTTTTATAAAACAATAACCGAATATGAACAATTATTACCCTGTAATTTATCCAATATTCTTGCTTAAAATCTCTATTTTGTTTAAACAAAAAAAATTTTACTTGACAAATATATTAACAAAAAATACTCAAAAGTATTATAATTTATAAATTAAAAATAAATAGAAAAGCTCAGCACATTTGTGCTGTTTAGTGGTCAGATATTATATTAAATCGTTCGTCCCTCAAGTTAGATCAGAGTTCGTATTTAATAAGCGCTGCTGTTGAGATAATGTGTTAAAGTTCTCTCAGAGTGTATTTTTTTTGTATTTTTGTGAGTATTGTAAGTAGATAAAAAGACAAAAAAGATAAGATAAAAAATAAGTACAGGAATTCTTTGCAGGTTAGCTCACCTACAACATTTTAACTTATAGCAATGCTGAAACCGAAATTTCTATTTTTACAGTTTCAAAACAAAGTAAAATCAGTTTTAATATAATTTTCGAATTAACATAAGCAATAACGTAGTGCATATTGAACAAAGTTTGAAAAATTGGCAACACCAGTTCTGTCAGATTCTGCATTAAAATATTCGGTCTCACAAAGTTAGCGGTAGATACCATATTTCTGTGGATCGATTTAGGAAAAATATTAATCAAATTGAGAATTCGAACTCACCGGTAATAAAATATAAAGAAATCCGATTCTGAAATATTTCTAAAGAAATTTATATTTGAAACTTTCCCCTTTAATTTATAATATAAAATTTGATATATATATTTATCTAAAACGTTAAAAACCTATGTAATTTTAGATTGCTTAAAGAAACTTTGCAATTTATAGATAAAAATAATGTTTTGGGATATCAATATTAAATTAGTACACAAACAATTTTTAAAGTTTTGAGAAAAAAATGAAGATTAACTTGCTCGCATATGAATCTTATTTAACAAATTTATGATCTATTTATTTAAATAATCATATATATAATAAATAAATCATTTGATTTATTTCAAAATAAGTAATATATACGTCAGATTTAAATTCAGGAAAAATAGCGGGGATAGGGATCGCGACTGTCATGACGTACGTGATTACTAAACAGTACAAATTAATAAACTTTAAGATGTTGCCAATGTCAAAATGAAAACAATAAAAATACGATATCTTTAAGTAAAGATATTATATTTTTAATTTTGGTAACTTGACTGCAATTATTAACTTAAGGGGGGAAATTCGTGTAAATGCATGTTTTTTCAGGAATTTTATTTAAAAAACTGGTAAAGTTTATTGAATCAAAGAAAAGCATACCTTAAAGTACACAATATGAGATTTAAAAAAAAATTTTTTATTAAAAAATATTACAAAATGGCGGCGTTACAGGCATTTGAAGTTGCATCTTTGATTTTGCGCCGTGCAGCCTACAGGTCACAAATCTCAACTAAAATTAAAAATTAAAATTTTTACCGTTAAAATACGCAAATACGCTTTGCATGACGAAGAGAAAACTAAATAAAATTTTTTTTTTTGGAAATTTGGCACCATTTTGAAAAAAATTATTTTTTCTTTTATAAACAATGTTCAAAAACAATTGTTAAAATTTTTTTTTAAAAAGGAGCTCGTCATGCAATAGCCAGTAAGATAAAGAAGATTTGAGGCAAGTTTGATTAAAATCGGTTAAAAATTGACTGAGTTACATTGCACGGCGCGCGAAAAAACACGTTTCAAAAAAACGCGTATAAAGTTTTCGATACATAAAAGTAGTGTTTTAACTATTGCCTTGAAGACGTTATGTATTCGAAAATAACTATTGCACAAAAACCAAGGTTTACTATCACTTGCTCATAGTGCTTGCTAATGACAATTAATAACATTTTATTGACAAGAAATCGAAAGAATAGAGGGATCTCGTGCTCATCGTTAACTGCATTTGGTGGCATCTGAAGTGCTAAACTTATGTTTACTATAAAACTTCATATATCTAATTATAGATTAGTAATGTAGGATCATATTCTACACATAGTAAACTAATTTTTAAAGCAAAAAAGAAAAATTGTAAAAAAAAAAATTTAACACGAGTTTCCCCCTTTAATACTAAATATTCTGGTATATATATATATATATATATATTAATTAAATTGTATTAATTTAAAAAAAAAACCTTTTCTGATGTTTATTTTCAATATCTTAACATAAAAAAATAGCTTTAAAAAAAATTTTTTCCAACAGCAAATGATTCATTTTCAAAACGTCACTTATCTGTTAACGATGAAGAATCAGGTAATATATTAACTTAGATTTATAATTGAAGGGTAGAATGACAAAAGGGGTCAAGCGCCAATTCACTGTTTTTACAGGAAGTAAAAAAAACATTTTTAAAAATTTTGCAGGTCATTTAAAAAAAAACTGAGAAAACCGTTTCGATATATTAGTATGTTTTAATAAATAAACAACAATTTGTTGAAATAAACCTACATATTAACGATAAAATTAAAAAAAAACTGTGGTGCCTTGAGGTTATATCAACTGCGCACATTTTCTTTAAGCATTAATTATAAAAAAAATATACAGTTTAAAGAAAAACTGGAAAATTAGTTTCTTTCTATGGAATCGACGAAATGAATAGAAAAAAAAATTCCTTTAAAAAATTATTTGTTTTCAAGAAAATTACAAATTAATTGCTTGCTTTGGAATTGAGCAATAATTTCATCTTTAAATTCAATTGTTCACTTAGTATAACCATAAAAATATTTTAAAATTAATAACAAAATGATTTTAAAATTGTTTAAAATTGAAAATACATTATTATTATTATTAATTTTATTAATTAAAATATTATTGAAATAAAATTAAAATAAAATATTAAAATAAAACCTAAAAAAATAATATTTTTTTTATTTTGATAATATTATTGACTCACCACTTTCTTTTGTTTTTCAATCAGGTTGCAATAAAGTAAATTTGAGGCTATTTTATTAATTTAATGTTTATTAAAAACTGATTTAAATACGCAATAAAAAGAAAATCCTTCTACAGAAATGTGTAAATGAATTTTCTTGATTTTTTTATGCAAAAACCTCATTTTCGATAAATTGGCGCTTGACCCCTTTTGTCATTCTACCCTTCAATTCTTAAAGACATATGAAATTCTTTTTTATTTTATCTTATTTATATTAAGTGAAATATCTGTAAGATAGAAGTTTCAAGCTGCAGAATTTCTTAATAAATTTAAAGTTGTTAGTAGTAGAAGATTTTAAACAAAGCTTTAAGATACCAATAGAGTAGTTTAATACTACAATAATAATTTATATAAACAAAGATATGAATGAAATATTCAATGAATTTGAGTATTTTCTAAATTTTTGATTTAAATATTCACAGAAACGTTGGTAACATACCTTATGTCTCGTTAATATTTGATCGAATAATTAACCATACACATAATCGAATACTTTTTCTTTTCGAGAAAAATAATATACTGCTTTTTGACACATCTTCTATTGTTTGAAGTTGCATTAAGCGTCCTCTAAATTTAAATAGTTTCTAAACAGTTAAGATGATAAAATTGACAACTAAAATTAAAAGTTTCGATAATTTAAAAAAGTTCTAAGCAATAATGAAAATAAAAATTCTGCTGCTGAAAATTCCGTCTACGTAGAAATCAATTAATTGTTAAATTTAATTAAATCTGCACTAAAAAATGGCCAATTCCGTTACTTTTTCGAGTCCTGTAACGCAACTCAGCATTGAGGACTACTGTGTGGACGAGTTTGGAGCACGTTCCACGCTCCAGAAAGGCTCACAACAGTCCTCAAAGTTGAATCGTGCTGCAGGAATAAAAAAAGTAACGCAATGCGCCCTAATTTTTTTTTACTTAAAAGTAATTTTTTAACCTCTTCATTTTTTTATAATATCTATTTGAAAAATGAATTTTAAAAAAGCTCATATATTAAGTTTTGAGTTATATGTATTTGTTATTACGAAACAAATAAAATTTTTGATTAATATTAACATATTAACATTAAATATTAATAAAATGATTAGGGTCACTTGTGGTAAATGGGGACAAGAGGTGTTCGAGCTTAATTTTTACAGTTTTAAAATTAATTTCAACGTCAATATGATTAACGTTCAACCTCAGATCACCTGCAAGAGGTTCTGAGTATTGCCAAGCTTTTACAATTGGCAGCAAAATAATTCAAGTTATTGCTCAATTCATGAGAACATGACAATCAAAGTGAAACTGTTTCAGTATTTTGTTTCGAATTTCAAAGAAAACAGACTTAAAAATCGTACAAAATTTTTTTCTTATTCCTTATGATTCCCATAACAGAAATTCACTTTAATTTTGTCCTTATTTACCCTAACTGACGTTAAATGAAGTTGATTATATGAAATTTATACATTAATAAGCACCAATAACAATCCTTTTTAAAAAATTTAACCGAATAATAGGTTTTTAAATATTCACAGCGTAATTATAAAAAAATATATGTATATATTTTTTTGATAATTTTACAATTTCATAGAAAATGCTTACAATTTAATGCGTTTTTAACCCCGGGCCGGGGTTGTGTAGCGCATTTTGCACAGCTTCAAATAAAGTTTTTTATATACAATAATTTAAAAAAAGCAAAAATGAATGAGTTACACAACAAAGAGTAAAATTGCGCCAAGTAACCCCGGTCTCCCCTATTTATTGAAAAAATATACAATGAATACACTGAAAAATTTAAATATTATGTGGACTAAATATGCAGTTTAATAAAAATTCTATAATTGTAGATGAATCTGACCAATATGATGCAGAAAATTTATCAAGGAGATTAGCAATTTCAAAGAAGATCCTTTATTCACGTAATATTTATATATTGTTAAGTAATTTAAGTAATACGACTCAAAAAACAAGTTGAAATTTGCACACATAATACTTAGGTTTCTGCGAATTTTAAATCGATCTAAAATATTTAACTTTCTGAGTTGAATTGCTAAAGAAATTTTGCACAATAAGTTTATTATAATTATCTTTTATTTAAAATATAGATGCACGAGTTGGGGAAACAACAAAAAATTTAACAAAATGTCCAGTTACTTCGTTAAAAATTTCTTCATCTAAGACAACAAAATCTCCAAAAAATTCTCCAATCATTCTCACAAAAACAAACAGTCTAAAAGAAAAAACTCCATCTAAGCAAACAAAATTGACAAAAAAAACTTTCATTTCTCCAATGACTTCGGACAAAACGAAGAGCAATAACGATAAAACTTCTATCCCTAAAAAAATATTTCAACAAAGTCCTTATGTTGGTCGAATGACTTTAGATAAAATAGATAGCTACAAAGATAATTCTTCTCAAAAGAAAACAAAATTGATGCAAAGAACTTCAATTTCTCCGATCACATTGGTTACAACAAAAAGTCATAAAATAGAGACGTCTGCGTTAAAAACTGAAAAATCGACTAAAAAAATTTCTCTTTCTCCAACGATAAAAACTTCAACTGTAGGTGTTCAAACAGGTAATATATTTTTTATTCTCATCCTTGTATTAGATAATATCATTGATTATTGTAAAAGTAACATTTTGTTAAAATAGTAAAACTACCTCCAAATTGCTATTCCAAAACCTTCAGTTGCTTTATTTCTAGTTCCTTATTATTTTGAGATTATTTTCTTCACATGTTTACATTTTTACAAGAGATTTATATATATATATATATATATGCCGTTAAAAGCACGTTTTACCATTAAGTTAGGGGGTTTAATTTGGTATGATTATTTTTTTTATTTCTTATAGAATTCAAAAACGGCCATTTGAAAAACCACTCTAATCATGTAATTAATTTTTAAATTACTTTGGAACTCGTAGAATGGTTTTTTAAAGTTTTCCCGGAGACCTGAAAAAATTGTTTTTTTAAAAATTAGTTTAAAGATTTTTTCCTAAATCATGAAAATGACTAAAATAATTTTTTTTTATCCGTTTAAACTAGTTAATGTTTCTTTTAATGTTATTCCAGGGTTTCAAAAAATCGATATATTTTTATTGCATTTTTTAAAAGCATAAGTCTTGAGCGCTGAGTAAAGCTCAAGTATAGTAAATTTAGGGCTCACAAATACCCTAAAATCACAATACCACAGCTTTTTAGAGATCAAATATGAAGAATATGTTTGAAAAAACTGTTTTAAGAAGATATTTGACATTTTCTCTTTTGTTCTATGCTTAAAATACAAATAAATAACAAATGATATTTGACTTCACAAAAATAACACTGCTCCTTATTAATAAAATTATTAATAAAAATTTCTTTTTAGATCCAATTAAGAAAGATTCAACTACGGACAGATCATCGAATTATGCGATCCACAGGAAAATTTTGAGGGAATTGAACCATTACCAATCCACAAACAGAATGCGTCGAAGCCGTTCTCGATCAAGGTCATACTCGCACGAACGCCACAACTCTCGCCAAAGATATTCTCGTTCTCGCCACGACTCACGCTACCGCCCAAGATCTCCATCTCCAAGGCACTATCGAAGCTATAAAAGATCTTAAACCTATTTAGGTTCGCCATTTTTATTATGTTATTAATTCACATTATTTGAAACTTATTTACTTAAGCTACGTTTTCTAAGAATAATATTATAAAATGAAAAATAAGTCTATGAAAAAATTCAATTGTTAAGATAGTTTAAAATGAGTAGTTCATTGTCGTCTTCGTTAACATTAATTACATTTCTTTTCTTGTTTTCTTATAAAATGTGTTTCATAAAATGAAATTTAAAATATGGAAAACAGAATTCTATATGAATTTAAAAAATAATGTGTTTAAATTAATTATTAAATTTAATAGAGAATCCACTTATATATTTATTTAGATAGTACTAAATAGCTTTTTGTACTGTCAAACCTGAAAACAACATTAAAAGTTATTGGAAATGGATATAGAAGTTTTTCCAATGCCCTCTATATTTTTTTTACTATCCTGATTAATAGCTATAAAAGAACAATTTGTTGCTTACACCAAACTTGCTACACGTTTGTCTGCAATTTTGCACGGCAAGCTTCCTGCAAGTTTGCTGCAAGTTTTCGTGCTGATTGGGTACTTTTTCATAAATTTTGCGGTTAAAAGTCTTTGTATACCGTTTTAATATATCTTTTGAATACTATTTCTTTTACGAAAAGACACCTTTAAAGCTATTCTGCAACTTAATGTTTTTACTTCTTTTGTTCATTGAATTTTGAACACCCCCAGTGTGTAATTTAAAAAATACCAAAACAAAATTTGAATCTATTTCTGTGGAATTAAAGGTTAAAAATTTTAATTATTAAAATAAAAATAGTAACGCATTTTGACATTCTACCACAATTTTTCCGGAGAGACCAATATAGCAACTGCGCTATTTTATAGCCAAGGTGTTTGTTTTTGTCTCACAGGAGGGGGCGTTGGTTGGGGCCCCCTTCCTCCTTTTTTAAACAGACGTTAATTTTAGTAAACATTAAAGAGTAATTTGTGCCTTTACAATAATTTGTATTTTTTTAAATTTTGATAAAAACTAAGATTTTATATGTAAAACAATTTTTGTATATAAATTATTTAGTACAGATGGTACTCAATCAGTGTCTGAAACGTTGGCAAAATTTAACAAAAATCTATTAGTCTACTACATTTAAAATACTGGATCCTATAAGGTGATATTTCATTCAACATTCATGTCAATTTTAACATTTAATATTATATCTTTTAGGAATTTTAAAAATTTGTGAGCTTAAGTTATGCAGATAATAATTTCAATTCCTAATACCACTTTCCAATCAACCCAATCATACAACTCCTGTCAGTTTCCGGTTTGACCACATTAAAAGAAAAACAGTCAGTCAAAGAAGAAAACGCATATCGCCCACAACGAAGGGTTTCGTGGCTGATATTAACATACACTGAATTGATTACACTGTGCAACAGAATCTAATCTTATTTATTTTTGAATCGCATACATTGATTTTCGTAGGTTTTTTGACGCCAAATACGAATACGAACTCAGAATTACTCCATCACCCTAGGTTTTTAAAAAATTTGACCTTGAAAATTAAAAAAGTACTGTTTTTGAGGTAGTTTTTGATTTTATATAACGGTACAAAAGTTTTTTTGAAAGTTTTCGTGATGAGCGTTACAAAACTTATATCTTCATGAAAAAATGTTTAATTTAGAAAATTTAAAAATATTTATTTTAGTATGAGACATCCTTGTTACAATTTTTCGTTACGAAAAATTTATAAGTTTCGTTGAATTTTGTCAGTAACATATGTCTACAAGGTTTCTTGTAGATATCAGAGTGGATTCCAATTATTATCGTGTGCTGAAGACGATCCCAGGATAAAAAATTCTGTATCACGTCAGGATTTTGCAAAAAAGGGGTAAGAAGCCAATAACAACCACAATTACTGCAAATAATGCTATGGATATTAAATTACTTCCTGCATATAAACAGATAATTAAAGATTTTAAAAAGAAAATTCTATTACAAATTAAAAATGAAGATGAAAAAGATTTATGAGTTGCTTTTTAGAAGAAAGTCGTACATCAACAGACACCTTATCCTTTCTCGACGAATGATTTCAAGATATGACCACAAACTGCAAAATTATTCCTGTTTATAAACACATGATTCAGAAATGTAAAGAAGTTGATTCATTTATAGATTAAAAACGAACAATGATAGGATTTATAAGTTGCTGTGTTGCAATAGAGACATCCTTAACCGACAACAGTTCCTTCCA